>NC_141029.1:24297500-24597500 GCF_052040795.2 Danio rerio | reverse complement strand
ATAGAACTGTCACATTTGTACAGTCCTTCCAGGACAAATGTCATTCAACTGCACTAGTCAAGACTAAAGCCAACCTGAAGATGCTGGACTTTTGAGCTGTGTACAGGTGTAGTAACAAGCAAACAAGAAAACAAAGCACAAACATTTCATAGTTAAGATTTCGTTTTTTAAGTTTTTGTATGTTTCGAACTTTTGTACTCAACAAGTAACGTTATTGATGATACAGTCACTACATCACCAACTCACACTGAATACTAGGCATATACTAGTTTTGTTGAATTAAAACAGCTAAGAATGTAAATGAAATGTGACAACAAGATGTTGCGGTATCAGAAACTTGTATTATTGTCGACTTAGTGTACGAGTCGGTCATAATAGGGATTTATTCACAAACCAGTCGCTCCTGTATTAATAACGAATATCTTGTACTAAAATAGCAGCTCTATTGACGCATTCTTTCCAATAGACAACAATAGCATAGGCGACATCTAATGTAAATATCTTTGGTTAACCTCAAGCAATTATAGCTAAAGAACAAGAAATTAGGCAGCATGTCTGCAAAAAAAAAAATCAGTTATTTGACAAAGCAAAGTTTAAAATAAAAACATGTATTCTTCACGTCAACATGGTTCAGTTTACAGTCAGTTCTAATAAGATGTTAAAGTTTTATGGTATAAAAGACTTACCATCTTGGTTGAAGCACTGTACTCATTCTTGTCATTCAGGTGACACTGGCCGTCATGAGGATGCACCAGTCCACCGAGTTTACCATCCAAAGCCAAGTGAGGGACGTCATCAGTGGCAAACACCAGCAGATGATAGGCCTCCTTCCTCCAGCCAATCTTCTCCTGTCACAGTGAGACAAAACTATGATTCATAGTCTACATCCTACATCATGCAGCCTACATCATGTCACACCTAGCGTTTTTCATTTGTGGTTTGTTAGGGCTGCACAATATATCTTTTCAGCACTGTTATTGCAATTTGTGCATCAACAATAGTCAAATGGTGGGGTGTGCAATGCGGAGTTGGATTTACAGTTGAACAGGAACCACAATTCAGAACAAAATGAGAGTTGTGGAGTCACTGCAGTGTTTAACCATAATGGAGTGAAAGTTCATCATCCTCATGTGTTTGAAAGAGTTTTAGTATTGAAGGACGACGATTGCACTATTTGTAACTTTCCTTTTAAAGATTAATTTGATCAAATTGTTTATACAATGAATACTATACAGTGTTGTTTTACATTTGAAAATTCACTTTCAATTCGATTCGTATTTGACTAGATATTTTTCAAGACACTTCTATACAGCTTATAGTGACATTTAAAGGCTTAACTGGGTTAATTAGGTTAAATAGGCAGGTTAGGGTAATTAGCCAAGTTATTGTATGACAATGTTTTGTTCTGTAGACTATCGTCAAAATATATAGCTTCAAGGGATTAATAATTTTGACCTTAAAATGGTACTTAAAAATTAAAAACTGCTTTTATTCTAGCCGAAAAAAAACAAATAAGACTTTGTCCAGAAGAAAAAAATGTTATCAGACATACTGTGAAAGTTTAACAACTCTGATTTCAACTGTATGCTTGTAATTTGTTTATCATATTTTATGCATGATTTACTCCACTACACTAAAACTAAAACTACACTGCTTGGTTCCACACAATGCATTTGAGTTGGGACAAGATGAAGAAATTAAGTTCCTTCAACTTATTAAAATCATTTTTTTTTTAAATGTAACTGGATTTAAGCAATTAAGTTGTCAAAAAAAATCCCTCAAGAATTGCGTTTTTTCAGTTCATTTTAAATAAGTAGTTTGAATAAGCAGCAAATGTCATTTTATTGAGTGTGCTAAATCATCCCAATCAATCTGAATGAATTCCAAAAAGAGCTTTCAGGTCATCTGGTGAAACTGTACATATAGCTGAAAAAATAAAACATCACAATTATAATGTCTGATTCTTCCAATTTGAAGTTGTTGTTGCTGTTTGTTTTGTTAATCATTGGCAGCTAACAAGGCTTTATTATAGTCGATGGATTAGATAAGTTATGTGGATATAAATCCATTTCAAAGGCCTTAAATTCTTCCTCAAGTCACAAAATGTTATGCTTCAGTGACACTAGAGTTTGAGTTTGCAAAATTTTGTATATATGCCAGATTTCACACTTACGTTTGGAGTTACTAACGATGAAATTAAAGTGAGAATGTGTGCTGGTCCACACCAACTTCATGTCTGGCATATGTACATTGCTTGTGTGTGTTTGTTTTTTTCATTGGGGAATCCTAGAGGCAATGATGTTAAATTGCACACTACAAAGTATCTTTGAGCAGTGCAATGGCAGCTGTATGGGACGGGATCATCCGAATATCTAGCAGGTATATAAGGTTTCCATACCATATTGTTGACCAGCCACATTAAAGCGCAATTTGCAGCGTTTGCCAGTTTTCCCAATGTAATCGGAGCGATTGACTGCACGCACATTGCTATAAATGCGCCATCTAAGGACGAATTTGCATACGTGAATCAGAAACATTTCCATTCAATAAATGTGTAAATAATATGTGATGCTCAAATGCGCTTAACAAATATTGCAGCAAGGTGGCCTTGGTCAACTCATGATTAATTCATCCTCACAAACCCCATGGTTGGCATGAGGCTACAAGGTGGCAGGCACTCAGTTGTAGAACGGGCGATTGGGCAGCTGATCAGTGGCGCTGCCTTGATAAGAGCAGAAGGGTCTCCGCCCTAACAAAGTGTTCCTCTAACACATCTGCGTCTCCCATAGACACGGATATGACTCCTGACAGTAGAGTGTCACCCACAATTGAGGCAACTCTCACCTCAAAGGGTGTTAGTTCAGCAACCTCTGTTCCCGAGCCTGTTCGATCCACACTTTGACGGTGTGCCGCTGTTCTCCTCTTAACCTGCACCTTTACATTGGATCTTTTTTTTTTTTAATTCACTCACAGTGCAATGTTCAGACCGCACTGCGTTAACCGCGTCAGCTAAACACTCTTACTCCATTTTTTTTCTTTTGTTGTTAATTCCGGAGGACAAACTTGCAAATAACACCGTTTTTCTCCAGTCTACCTCCGATTGGAGCACCTTCAATTCATTCTGTGAAGTTTCTCTTTTTGCTTACTTTTGCCATTGCTTTTCGTTTGGTTTTGCCAAAGTGGAGTCATTACTGTATTTATACGGGGGATGAGGCAGGGAGGATTTGCGCATTTCATACATCTGATTTCTTTACAGTGTACGCACATTTACAGCTTCGTCCTTATGCAATGTTTTAGTATTAATTCAACCCAAGTCTTTGTACATGAGGCCCCTTGTCTGTCGAATTTTCACGTGTATGAATGGAGGTTAATGAGGAGAAAAGCGCAGTGTGACCGTGGCTTTAGAGACCACATGGAAATTCTCATTTTATACTCATCCAGAGAATAAACTGCCAATTGGTCAAAATCGCTAAAAAGGTGCCATGTTTCAGACTTGCTTATATTCATTTAGATGAGGTAAAAAAACAATATTTTGTCACATGTGTTTTTAATGTTCAATTTCAACACATTAAAACATTTGCTATTATGACCGATTGCCTTATTCTGGAAAATAATAATCCTTAAAATACATTTATTTGAAATTTGAAAGATCTCACAAGACGTTTATATAATAACCCTTCAACTGCCCCACCAAAAAGTTTTTTTTTTGGATCGCATTTAACTTCTAATGTCGCTAGATAACACACGTAACACAAATATGAAGCGTTAGACCAATTTATTTAAAGACATAATCAAAATAAAACATTTTTGAACACCAAATTATCTTTTTTGAAGTATGCCATAAAGATATTTTAGATTCTTAATTAACATGCCTTCTTTTAATTTTATATATTTATATTTATATATATATATATATATATATATATATATATATATATATATATATATATATATATATATATATATATATATAAAATTAAAAGAAGAAAAATATACATATATATCAAGTGCAACAGGATTAAGTTTGTTGGATTTTTTGTAAACAAACATTGCTGTGTGTAAACCATTATTTAAAACAGTCAAACAATCAAAATACCGTCAACCATTTGGTAAAGCAGGCAGTCAAAGGGATGAAACACATATTAACACATCTTGCAAACATGTTCTGCATAGTGAATAAACAGGCAAGACTCTCCCCTCTCATTGAGTATAAACCACACAATGTCCTCTTCTTATGCATGCTGTGATTGTGCCTTTCAAGCTAAAGCAAATATTTTAACAGCCAATGATGTCATTCAATGCATGTCTCTTTTAAGACTCAGACACCTGTATCCCTTCAGAGAAAAATCACACAGCGCAGCACATAAAAGGATATCTGATGTTCCACAAGACACTCTCTTTTTGCACTTCACTGTAGGGAGCTGAAGGAGTGAAAGATGCTGGGTGATGAAGCAGCGAAATGACCAGTCTTGACTGATTGCTTACCCTGCAAACTGCAGCCTGAAGAATGGCATCAAACCCTCCCTCTGGCGCGTCCCTGTTTCTCGAAACCATCTGCTTCTGCACTTCTTCATTGAAACGATCAACCTTATCCGTAAGAGACAAGAGGTGACGAAAGCCAAATGTTGGGACGCAGTTTGGGAACAATTTATATCTGCAGGAAAAGAGGAATCATGAATACCAGAATTCTGATTAAAAGTCTACCATGTAAACAGCGTTTTTAAATAATTTATTCCGACTAAGGTCATAATCAAACTAAAAAGAAATATAATTGAGACATGGAGTGTGCCGAATTTAATCACATTATTGAAGTACAGTGAATAGCTGTTGTGTTAATACAATGTAAAAATGGTAAACTAATATACCAATACACCAATAAAAACCCATTATTATGGAAAAATTAAGTCAAAATATTTTAGTAAGCACACACCAAAATATGTATCAAATAAAAAAGTTATCATACTAAATGTTTATTAAATGAAAAATAATGCAAAGTATGAATTCTTCAAATGAGAGTTAATCAGACTTTTGAAACTGCACTGTGATTTTAAAAACTACTTCTAATACATAATCACGACTCTTGTTCTGACAAGATTTTTTGGTGTATACACTTATTACACTGAATAACATTATAGTAGCTATCTTCTATAAAAAAATGTATAACGGTAGTAATTTTTTTGCTCAGTGGAAAAAAAAAAAAAAAAAAAGAGTACAAAACAGAACATAATCTAAGGTATGGGGTAAAAAAATATTTAAAGCTTCATTACACTTGATTATTTTTTTATAATTGAAAATATACCCAAATAAAAATATTCAATTATTTTACAATTCCTACAAAAAAAAACATAATAATAATTATATATATATATATATATATATATATATATATATATATATATATATATATATATATATATATATATATATACAAAAAAGTAAAAATAAATAAATAAATAAATAAATAAATAAATAGTATATTCCCAGTGCAGGGTTGCAGCTGGAAGAGCATCTGCTGCATAAAACATTTGCTGGATAAGTTAGTGGTTTACTCCGCTGTGGTGACCTCTGATTATATAAACAACATTTGAAGCATTATGTTCAAATTAAATGAAATATTGCTCATAGCAAATTTATATTTTGAGTGCAAGAAAGACTAGTGATGGCAGAACATGGGAAATTATCTGTGATTTGTCCTTCTGATTTCTGTTGCGTTACAGTGAGCATTTGAGAGGACTAAGAGCATAACCTACATGGTCACTGATGCATGATGGGCTTTGGGCTACATGCAGTAATAGCATCTGTTGGGCATGAGCTGACGTTTCAACCTCAATCTGCACTGCCACACTTTCCAAAACAGACAGAAACAATATAGTGCATTGAGCAGAATGTCATCCAGCAGTGATTAGCAGGACTACATTTTTAAGGTTACGTTTGCCTATTTATTTTGACACATTAGACAACAAGTCCATAATTGGGACATGCCAAGTGCTTATATATTTCCAGTGATGCAGTTTCCCTCAAGACAAAGATACACTTAAGCCGGGCTATTTTAGTAACTCAAGGGGAAGAAATTAAGACACATTCACTTCCCCTAGATGAGAAAGTAGCAAGTCTGTTCTCACTAGCTGTGTTCCTGACATTGCATAACAAAGGGTATTAAAAGCCAAAAGA
This sequence comes from Danio rerio, assembly GCF_052040795.2. NCBI lineage: Eukaryota > Metazoa > Chordata > Actinopteri > Cypriniformes > Danionidae > Danio > Danio rerio. The sequence goes on along the minus strand of NC_141029.1, from coordinate 24,591,329 downwards.
TGTAAGAGATATTTAGCATTTGTATTGAAGTGTCAAGTCATTCCAAAGACTTTACAGGACGTCGCAGGTCTGTCAGAGCATGTTTCCACCTGGCATTAACAAGCACATGTTAATGCCGGTGATCTGATCAACAGTAGAGAGTCTAAACTATTAACATTTCTAATTAGTATCTTGAGGCTTCCCATGTTTGATTTTGAAAGTTTGTTTGACCACGAGTCTGTATACTATGAAACCTCTGGACGTGGTCGCAAAAACCTTTAGACCAGGTTTACAGCTGTATTTATTTAGTATCATCCACTTGTGATAGTTGAGAATGATGAAAGCGTTTCTTAATATATAGTATAAATGGGACTCTTACCCATTGCATGGGTTGTCCTGGTACTTGGATGCAGTGTAGGAGAAGGGTGAGATGTTCTTGTCCACAAAGGAACCAAACCCAAGACGAAAGTTACTCGTGAGCTTCCTCATTTCTTCAGCCAGCTTGGTGCCCAGGTTGCGGATCGTGTCCAGATCGTCCTTCATGGATAGCGAGAGGTCCATGAGGTAGTACAAATCAACAGGATAGTCTTCCACAGGGCGCACTTGGACTTCAAAAGACGCCTGGTCACCTGAGGGCAGGAAGTGTGGTCTTTATAAGCAAGTTTAATGTATTTACAAACAGACTAAATTGAGTTTTTATTCTCCAAATCAATCTGTAAATGCATACCAGGCCTTAAGCTGAGAGAGATCTTCTGTGGGTATATCTGGATGACATCATACTGGGTCACTCCTGACCCTTTGTAGCTCAAGGGTTTGCTCTGGAGCACAGAGCTGCCACTCCTCGGGTTCTCTATAAATGGTGCATCGCATCCCCTCTTCTGTAAGTTCTGGCTAAAGTCACATCTTGAGGTAAGTGTTCTGGCCTGTCCAAAGTCCTGAATCAGGACAAGAAAAAATATGACCATGTTAAGCAATGCAAGAAAGCATTTAATGAATGAGCAAAGCTACAAATGCACAGAAATTATGCACCCTTGTCTGAAGCATCAGATTATTCGGGTGTATTAAATTAATAAATAAAACAATAGCATTTCTGCCTGTTAAACTTGATGACTACAACTAGATTACAAGCTCTATATTGGTACAAGATGAAAGTAAGACTTATTTCAAAGGCCCTGACAAGAAAAAGGGTTGAAACAGTATTTATTTTTTTTTCACCTTCACATTTTATATCCGTCAAAAAACATAGCAGTGTGCCTGTAAGTAGTGCTGCAGGACTGACATCAATCCATCTCGCAGTAACCAGCTGTGAATCAGTATATCAGGTTTTGAAATCATCCCTGCAGCACTATATTGGAGTCTCAGTGAGTTTTGAGACAAAGCCATGCTTTCCCAATGCCAACACTTGTAGCCTTCAGGTACTTAATAGCGTATAAATGTTTGACACAGGATGTTAATGTTCAAGACTATGCCAAGTACAAAAAGTGGCAAATCTCAGTGCCTTTAATATTAACACAAATTTCACATGAACCCAAATAACACCTCAGAGTGGCTATTGTGGACACACAAAACTATTAAGCTTCAAAGCTGAAGAACTCACAAACCCTGAAACCATGAGATGTCAAGAAAACCGGTTAAATTAAACTGCTTTTTATAGCTTAACTACAATTGTCTCATTCAGTGTGTCTACTGAACAGAAAAATAGACTATAACTATGTGTAAACTCCACAAATGTGTCTCTAGAGGAGAACATTTATTTATTTACAAATCTGATATTTTAATTGTGCCACTTCAGTCAAAGTTCTACACAGACTTGCAGTCTTCACACACACTTAAACACTTGTGTGGAAAAACGAAAAGTGCACAAGTCAAGTTGTGTAGTGCAAAGGCAGGCAGTAAGGCCCATCAACTGTCAATCAGTGTCTGTCAGGAATGTGGCACGCGCGTACCTCTTGCGCGCACCAGGCGCAGCTCGGGTGAATGAGGAGACACTCTTCACAAGACGTGGCGCTGCCGCTCATACAAACATTAAGACCTAGAAAACAGAAAGTACGTATATTCAGTTTGCACATGTATTCATATGACAGAGTTTATCTATAGACGAAAGAAGCAGGACAAAAATACAAGGGCGACATTACTTGAACTAAAAGTGACCAATCATTCCACTAATAATGGAGAAATAAGAAGGGAAAGCATTTACTATTACACACCACAACACTGACCTAACTTCAAACTTCACCATAGTATCATTAATGCCCACTTCTTGCATTTTATAGTAACGATACACATAACATACATTGTTACCTATATTAAACAATATCAGGCAGGTCTTGCAGAAGTAAAAAGTCAGACATTACTCTTTCACCAAACACAGCGCTTACCTTTGACGCTGTGAATAAATATTTCCAACACTATACAAACTAGAAGAGCCGGGTGGCGTGTAGATGAGCAAAGTTTCCACATCCTTCCCTGCGAAGTCCAAACACAGTTCAGCGCCAAACGTAGTTTTCCTTTTGTACAATAGTATAAAACTAAGTTATTATAGATATATGATTTTTACACAGCGGGTAACCGAGATCTTCTCTTTGTCCATCCTTCCCAAATCACAGCGGCACATACATGACTGAAGTGAGTGTCCAGTGCGCGAATCTGCACTGTAAACACATGAGTGAAATCCGAGTGATCCTGTAACAATAATCCACACACTCGAAGTTACTGTCGCTCTCTGTCCGAGGTCCACTGCTGTAATGCAACTTGCCCAGCATTCATACTGGGTTTTAAATCTTCAGTTGCACGAACATTTCAAACTTATTGAACAGGCTGTTTTCCTCGTTCCTCCGGTTGTTTTCAGCTTGGAAGTTCAATAGTCGAGTGTCCTGCCAGCGTCCCTCACATTACTTTAAACTCCGCCCATTGGAGACAAGACAGGACGTTTATTTTTTTCCCCAATCAGATTTCCAACAAACCCCGCCCGTTGCATCGGGATTGGCTAGCATGGGGATTTTCAAACATGCTCCGATTGAACAGTTAACAGGTCATTTAAATATCTTCACCAATCCAAAAGAACAATAAGACGAAGGGCGGGGCTTCTCTTTGCAAGGTGGGAAATAATAGTCCACAAATAAGTCTATTTCTTTTTCGTGGGCCCTGTAGTTTTATCTTGCTTTCTATTTTTGTTTTATTACTTTAAATGTAATTCACAATTTTCCTAAAGTCATCTCTGAATGTTCTGCTTGCTCTCTCTATATATCTATATATACACACACATACATTTAAAGTCAGAATTAGCCCCCTTGTTTTTCCCGCCAATTTATAGTAACGGAGAGATTTTTCAACACTTTTAACCATAGTTTTAATAACTCATTTCTAATAACCGTTCTATTTAAATTTGCCATGACCGTAAATAATATTTGACTTAATATTTTTCAAGACCTTTCTATACAGCTTAAAGAGACATTTAAAGCCTTAAATAACCTCATTAGGTTACTTAAGCAGATTAAGGTAATTAGGCAAGTTATTGTATAATGATGGTTTATTCTGTAGACTATCAAAAAAAAAAAAACATAGCTTAAAGGGGCTAATTTTATTGACCTTAAAATGTGTTTTATAATTAAAAACTGCTTTTATTCTAGACGAAATGAAACGAACAAGACTTTCTCCTGAAAAAAAAATATCAGACATTCTGTGAAAATTTCATTTTTTATATACACACACACACATATATATATATATATATATATATATATATATATATATATATATATATATATATATATATATAGATAGATAGATATATTTCACTCCACAAAGAAAACCATGAACGTTAATGTTTCTGTTCCCTGACATATCAAACACAAAAAAGAAACTAGCATTATGCTGTGTTAAAATACAGAGAAATTAAAATTCTGTGAATTCAAAGTTTATTTAAATTGTCCTCTATATGAACCTCAAATGAGGAAAGATTAGAGTGAACTTTTACACTTTTTATAGTTGGCCCTACTAACCAACACAGTTCTGTAGCAGAAAAACCAATTCAGCTTTAATTTCATATTTACTTACCTTTATTTCTATGGCGCTTTTACAATGTAGTTTGTGTCAAAGCAGCTTCACATGGAAGATTACAGTAAATTTAAAGTGTTAGTTCAGTTTTCAGTGTTAAAGTTCAGTTTGGGTCAGAGTAGTTTAATATTAAGCACATATATACACACAAACTGAATGTCATATTAAAAAAATAGTTAATTTTAATGTTTTGTCATTTAATTTCAAGTATTGTATAAATATTTTCGACAAGTCAGTAGAATTTTAAAACTTTAGTACTTTAAGATCTGACTTGATGTTCGTGGGGATGGATTCATCAGTCATGTGACCTTCACTGATTACATCACCACCTGTTTTACAGAGCTGTGCCGTTATCAAGAAGCCCATTCTGGTTTTACCTGAGCGGACTACAATGATAAAAAAAGCAATTCCCTCCTCTACAGAAAGCACAAGAAAACAGTTTTATTTAGGAAACACAAGGGTAACTCAAAAATGCTGTTATATCAAAGTTGGAAATCTGAAATAAATGTAACAACTTTCTCATTAATTCCAACATTGCCTAAGGTCAGAGTTCACTCTGTGAAGGAAGTGTCATGAACAAGAACTACAACGAAATGGTTGAACGTAGCACTAAAGTTACCTGCAAAAATATAACTGGCGAGGGAACTATTTACAAGGCCAAAGGAACAAACAAAGGAAGAATGTTGGAAACCAGTAGCCATCAACTTCCATAATATTTTTCCTACCCAATCATTGGCTACTGGTTTCCAGAATTCTTCAAAATATCTCAATTTAGAAACAATTAAAAATAAAATGTAAATTTTTGGGTGAACTATCCCTTTAACTTGCTTAAAATACCACAAACTCAAACACGAGCGGAACTGGAGGTCTGTGTGAGAAGCTCAGAGGTCATATCTACAATAGATCTCAACGGAAGACCACTGAGAAAGCCCTGATGTTTGGCCCGCAATTCCAGCAGGGCATCTACGATCCTCTGCCGGGCAACGTTTGGGTGGCGCTCTGACAGCCGGGCCATGATTGTGTCGAAGCTTCCCATGGTGGCGTAGTGCTGTGGCACACATGTTCCAGAGGCTGTGGGCGAGTTGCACACGTTGGTCAACCTTTCCAGACTGCAGCGCGGCCCCTGATTTAAAACATACACATGACATTAAGGCTTTGGAATATAAAAATTAAAAATGTAAAATAAAAAAATAAATAAAATAAAATAAAAAAGAGAAAATTTATTTATCAGTGTTAAAATTGAACAAGCACAAATGTCACATTTGACAAGTTACTGGCTGTGGCACCAAACAAAACAAAGTGTTTATAACCGTATAAACATGAATTTTAGGCAGGATATTGCACAACAAATCTACATAAACCCGAAGTCAAAAATCATGTCCATTATCTCAGTCTCAAATGAGCAATTTAAAGAGACTTTTCTTTACATGAACCTGCTCTGCTTGGATTAGTCATTTGGCTCAGACAGGGTTTGACTTGTCAAATACATAGTGTATTAGAAAATAAACTGCTATTAACATTAGTGATGGAGAGTTCAGATCATTTTACAGAACAAATCTTTGAGTCATTTTGTTCAATAAAATGTTGAGTAGCTTCTAAAAACATCTACAACAAGCCTAAACATTGATCACACTACAAACAAGCACATAACATAACATAACAAGAATGCTGTAAGAAAGAGAAAACACAATCAATAATTGCTAACCAGGGGCCTCATGTACGAAGACTTGCGTGGAAATCATACTAAAACATTGCGTACGCACAAAGATGTAAATGTGCGTACGCAGAAAAAAAATCAGATGTATGATATGTAAATATTCTTTTGTAAATCCGAATGAACGTGCAACTGAGCGCAACATGCACGAGTACAAAACCCCTCCCTGCCTCCTCCCCCGTATGAATATGCCAATGACTCTACTTTGGCAAAACCCAACGAAAAAGCAATGGCAAAAGCAAGCAAAAAGAGAAACTTTAAACAGAATGTGAATTGGAGGTGCTGCTATCGGAGGTAGACCGGAGAAACACGGTGTTATTTGCAAGTTTGTTCTCCGGAATTAACAACAAAAGAAAAAAATAGAGTGGGAGAGTTTAGCTGATGCGGTTAACACAGTTGGGTCTGAACATCGCACTGAGTGAATTAAAGAAAGAAATAGTGTGATTTATAGCTGTAAAATGTTGCAGTACCCTTAACAGTGTCAGTGGCGTAGCACGTAAAATGCATGTCAACATGTTTTGACACGTTCGAGCATGAACTCGGTTCGAATCCAGCATCAGATGAACTCTTTCTTTTTTCCCCCGCTACATATCAGATTTTGCCAACTATTTATCACGAGAAAGACAAGTAGGAATCAATAAGTTTTTGCATCATATTTTATTTGCACATTTATTGAATGGAAATGGTTCTGTTTCACGCATGCAAATTCATCTTCAGATAGTGTCTTTATAGCAATGTGCGTGCAGTAGATAGCTCAGATTACATTGGGAAAACAGGCGACCGCTGCAAATTGTGCTTTAATGTTTGGCTGGTCAACTGTATGGTATGGAAACCTTATATACCTGCTAGATGAACCCGTCTCATACAGCTGCCATTGCAAGGCTCAGACACTTTGTAGAGAGCAATTTAACACAACTGCCTCTAGGAGTCGCCAATGGAAATAAAACAGACACGCACAAAAAATGTGCGTACGCCAGCCATAAAGCTGCCGTGAAGCTGCGCACATTCCCACATTCAGTTCATTGTTAGTAAATCCAAACGTGATCGATTCTGAGCGTGAAACCTGGCGTACACAAAGTTTTTGTGCGTACGCAGCGTTGATACACGAGGCCCCTGGTCTTTTGTCTATAATTAGCTCAGCTCACCTTCGTGACATGTCTTCAAATTTAAGTTGTTAGATCACATCACATTGACAGTCTCATATTTTCTTAACTAAAGAAAGGACCCATGAATAGTTCATCTTTTGAGTAGTTTGTTCATCACGTGACAGCATATAAAGTGATTACTCAAAACAGATGAAATCTGGTTCAGGCTAGAATTGATCACGATTGACGTGTCTTTCACGTGATGAACCAATGACTCAAACCGATAGAAGACTTGAAAAACTAATTTCTACCACACCTGCACAAATGTGCACATGTGTGAATGAACAAATCGTTCGAGAACGACCCATCACTGATTAACATTACTCACTGGAGGTTTCCTTTCTCCAATGCACCCAGTGGTTATTTTTAGATGTGCCTAATATGTGTGCAATTGGATTGCTGGCTCAATCAGATTCAAAAAGTTTATGTAAACACCTCAATTAATTAGATTTTATATATACACTCAGAATTTGTGCCATTGCTGCAGCAGTGATGCCTTGCTTAAGGGAATCACCTAATCAGAAGTATTAAAGGTGTTAGGAGTGCTTGTTATTCATTCCTACTAACAACCCCGGTCTGTGCAAGGACTCAAACCTGCAACCTTCCAATCACAAGTTCTAATCTCTAACCATTAGTCTGTTAGCTGCAAATAACTCATCAATGCAGACCACCGCCAGCTGTGGCTTGTCAGAGAGAGACAGAATAAAGCAGAGGACATAAAAACTAAAGTGAGCTTCAAGCTTCCCTTTACTATGCATGCTAACACTCTCTCTCATCCACTTGATCTGATAGATTGGTGTTGCACCAGAACCATGACACCCCCAAGACTGCACATCCACTTACCCAGGGAGAATGTTTATTCACTTGCCAGAAGAACAGAGCACCTGCTCTACTTATCCTTTTTTTTGCCTCATTGTTAACTTGGTTGCGCAGCTGACACCCAGACAGAAGACGGAGCTCCTCACAGAGACTACAGCCAAACTGAAAGCAAACCAAAACGGTCCAGGACTGGTTCTCTGCCATCTTCCACTACTACTTGAGACAGGTGGCGCACACAGGTGACAGTCATTAAAACTCACATCACCAGCCATGCATGCTTTTTGGCCCCTCGTTACACTTCAGAAAGCTAAATGAAACATCCAGCTTTGAGGGGTACCCAATGCGGAATGAGCTCCTGGATCAACCTAATAGTGCCGTTTAATTTCCACACAAGACTTAACCAAAAGGATACTGGCAAGTTCCCATCATTCCTGGTGCTAAAAAAACTGTATTCACCACACTGGGCAGCAACTGGCACTACTAAGTCCTTCCTTTCGTTCTGCATGGAGCTCCAGCAACCTTCCAACAAATGATGGACGTACTTCCCATAACTTAAACTTACACTGCTGCTTACCTTGATGACATGATGATCCACACGGGGTGTTGGGAGGAACATCTTACCTGCCTGCGGAGGGTGTTCCTGTAGTTACATCAAGCTGTAGTCACAGCTAACCCCAGGCAGTGTCACCTAGGGCTAACACATGCAAAGTACCTGGGATATCAGCCAGGGGGCATGGGCTGATCAGGCCACAGCAGTCTAAAGTCGACACCCAACAGAAGGCCACCCTGGCCCACCACCAGCACAAAACAAAAGTTTCCATGTCAAAATTTCACAGGACTCGTTACTATTAAACACTTGCTTCATCAGTCTCAAGGCTCTCAGCACCACCCACGCTCGTCATGGGTACCAAGCCGACCAATCACAGAGCTTGCAATATGCATTATTGCGACATGTAGTTACAATTTTTCGCCCATGGTAATACACACAGCCTTTTTAAGGATGTTGTATGGACAGGTAGGTCTGTCAAAAACTCTTCCCCCTTGCCTTCTCTCAACCTTAACATCTCTCTTATAAAAGGATATTTCTAGGTTGATGCTATTGATGTAGAATGTGGCGACCTACACTCCAAAGTCATCTCTATAGAGCCAAATCAATGTCGTCAGTAGTCATTACTGCCTTGTCTGAGGGAGAGAATATTCTATAAGGAGAATATACTCTCTTCCGTCTAGACTTGAGCAACTAGAAGGGTGTTGCACCAGAACCACCACACCCAAGACTGCACAGCCACCAACCATGGAGAACATTTATCCACATGCCATAAGAACAAGGCACCTGCACTATTTACCCTTTTCCCCTATATGTGTGTGTGTGTTTATTTTATGAAGTGTACGATAACAGATGCACAAAGCAGTATTGCATTCACTCGACTTAATTTAACAAAAAGCTATTCAAAAAGGCAACTTTGTTTTATCTACATTGACTCTAATCCTTCTTCAACACAAACGTTTTAAATGGAACGTATATTAAACACACATAAATGGATATTTGAATCAGATTGTTAAATAATATTTAAAGTAAATGTAAATACATCTGCCTTCCACTTCATACTTACTCCATGTGATGAACCGTAGGTTACATTTTTTGTTCTCAGTTCATCCCCTGCAGTGTCTTCTTTATGGCTTTCTGAGGCGCTGTGGGACAGATCACTTGGTTTAAGATCAGCTGAAACAGTCCCAGAGAGATGCACCACCTGGACAGCATGACCTTGAAGGGAACGTCCATTTAGATCTTCAACTGCTGCTTTGGCATCAATATAGCTCTTGAGATAAACAATAGCTGCCCTACATGTGCACAGACAAGTTCAGTTCGTTAATGATAATAATAATGCTTGTATAACAACATTCAACATTACTATGATATATATTAATAATTGAAAACTAAGTAAACACTGATCAGAAACATGGTTTATGATACTCTTTAATATAACTTGAACTATTTCAGTAGGTGTGGAGCTTTAAACTCTTGATTGTTGTTGTACAGGTTCAGTGGGATTAGACAAGATGGGTAATCAGACTAGTCTGGCAAGAAATGCAAAAATCTTTTAGCTGAAAAAAAAAGAAAACCGTTCTGTCTGCTCAAAAGGCTTCCCATTATAGTTAAGATTTAGTGAGATTAGAATGTTCACTGAAAACCCATATCAGACAACCTAACCTGGGGGTGTTGATTAATATATTAAAACTTTGAAATCAGGTTTTGAGCTTGTTTGAGATAAGCAGTTTTTTTGTATGAAAATGCTTACCTTGTATTGTTGCTGAAAGCCGAGATGCAGACATTTGTTGGATTGTACTTCTCAAACCAAAGTAGTACTTCATGCTGCAGAAAACATTTCATTTAGTGGTGTCTGCTGCCTCCTAGAGGCTTTCACTTATTTGAAAAGTTTACACAAGTTGAGACCCTACCTCGGTGATATTGCCTGGCAAGCAAGTGATGCACAAGAGGGAGCTTTGCTTTGACACATCCTCATCCGTCCCTGTAAAAAATAAATAAATATTTGTTAGTCAATTAAACCAATCAGCCAACAGCAATGATACTTTTTCTCCCAGAACAGCATTTCAGTTCAAGTACAGACTGTGAAATATCAGCAATTCACTGGCGATCTTAAGTTTCAGTTAACCTACTACACCTTTTGTCTCCATTTTGTGCCTCATAGTTTCTCTCATTTCATTCGGTTTCTCCATGTTTCCATCTTGATTTGGAAACCCAAGTTCCTCCTCTGCATCAAACCAAGCTTCGCTGCCATTCAAATCCTTGTTGGCACCTACTATACCATAGTATGGAAGTAAAGCACTGCAAAACACATTTGGTTTATTTCCTTTTCTTCAATCTGAGATTCATACCAGTCTTTGGTTCAGTAGAAATTCTTGTCTGCTTTGGCAGGATGAATAGGGCTTTATCTCTTTTGCTGCATTCATTTTTTGCTTCATCCTATTCATGGAGAACAAATTCTGACTATTCTAAATGTAACAGACTCGGGTACAACCCTTAATGACAATAATACAATTCATATTAGTATGTGAATAAACTACCGGAGCAGTTTCAATGTCCTGACAAACTTCACTGGGAGGCACCTTCATCGCTGTATGTTCTTCATCCACTTTGTGGTCACTCGCAATGGTACTATGAAGAATGACAGAATTCTTAATTATTTTAATAAATACATTTGGGAAAGCAAACTGCAATGTACAATGAATTTAGCTGTTTGATGCACGTAAAATTAATACATGGAACATAAAGCCTCTTACATGCTTATATGTGAATGGAGGCATGGTGAAAGAGTAACGGGAAAATCATTTTTAAAGTTATGGATCAGTTATACAAGTATAATAAAATGGTTAAAAACATTTGTGCAATTAACATTTTTGCTGATAGTGAACATCAGGATTATTTAATGAAAAAGCATTTATTATTATAAGAAATATTATTAGAACACATTCAATCAATTTTTATTTCTAAAATATTGGCTGAAATACAGTGCGGAATAGAGTATACCTTCTACCCACCATGCATGCATGAAAGACACACAGCACACATAGACCTTTCAAGCAGTACCTTCCGCCTTTTTGCTGATATTTCTAGATGTTTTTTTATTGAAAAGCAAGAAATTAACTAAATATGTATTATTACTCTGGCCTATCAGTGTCCTGGCTGTAAAGTGCAATGTGGCAACAGTGTTCTCCCAACTCATTACAGGAAAATCAATCAAAAAAGTACAACTTCTGTAAATGGCGTTACTTTTCAGGATATTCTAGACTTATAATGGCCACCTACCTTCCTGCACAGTCTAAATGGGCCGCAAGAACCTGAAATGAGACCTTATTACCAATTTGTTTAGTTTGTTATTATTGTTTATATCACAAATATAACAAAATCTCAAAATTTACAACAATGTGAATTCTGTAATACCGATGATGGGCTGTAATTTGTCCCTGTAGATATCTTCTCAGAGTTTACTGATAGGGGCGCAAGATCATCCAGAGGAGTACCAGCCAGAATCTGTTGTCTCATCTCATGGTAATCCTTCTGTAGTGTTTTAAGAGTTTCTGCTATGCTGTCTGGCAGTGCCTCGGTACTGAGGAATGAACAAAACCTCAAAAGATAAGATTGTCATAATACAAATCTTTCCTTAAACCAAATGCTACTTTCTCACCCCTGATAAGCACTTTCACCAAGTGGGGAGGTGAAGTAGCGTCTCCAGCAGTGCTGTTGGCACATGACAAACTGAAGAGCAAGAAGATTTAGCTCTGCTTTTCTTACTCGCTGGGCACAGTCACAGCCACACAATCTCCTGCAGTGGTCACCAACAGGAATAAAAACCAACAAGTAGTTGAATTAGGGTTGTCTCCTAGAAAACATTTTTACTTTTTAAATTATCTCTGAACCTTGGATACAAGTAGAATATCTATGCAGCAATATCTCTATGTAAATTGATATATAATTTTAAGTTATAATAGTAACACTATAGATTGCTACATTAGTTTAGAAAAATACAAATCACACTGAAAAACAGAACACAGAATAAAAAGTCAATGTAAGTTAGCTGTATGTAAGAATGATTCTGTATTAACAGTGTTCTTAACACTGACAATAACAAAATTCAAGATTAAAGTTTAAGTCCAGATGAACCGGAAGCTGTGACTATTATTTTTTTGTATTGTGACGCAGTTCCTAGAAAAACTAAATATCAAATGACAAAGTAGTGGGCGTGACTTTTTCTTTCTACTGCAGGGGTGGCTAACCCTGTTCCTGGAGATCTACCTTCCTGCAGATTTCAGTTGCAACCCATATCAAACACACCTGCCTGTAATTATCATGTGGTGTTCAGGTCCTAATTAATTGGTTCAGGCGTGCTTGACATGGGTAGCAACTGAAATCTACAGGAAGGTGGCTCTCCAGGAACAGGGTTAGCCACACCTGTTCTACTGCGAGCTAAATGTATGTAGTAATGTAGTCAGTTCATTCAGAAAGATTGGGGAAAGTGTTTGGAGAGAGTTATTACAACCTTACGGACACCACCTCCTTATCATTTGATTAAATAGGTTAGCCATGCCCAATACCAAAGATATACATAATCTAATAATTCGACTGAAAACAAACAGGAAGTGCATTTTCAGATTCTAAATAAAGATTTGAAGGGCAAACTATTTTTTTCTTAGCGGCGTGCACAGATGAATTGCTCATCACAAAACTAGCAATGTCAGCTAACAAAATCATATGGTTAATTTTGATTCCTTGCATATATACAACACTGAATAAAATGTTTATTAATGCAGGGAACCCATATATTTGGAGTTATTACCCGAGCAAGCCCAGCAGACACACAACATTAAAAGATGTTAATATTAGGTTAGATTTAGGTCATGATGTCAGGTGACCAAAATGCAATGTCTAGGATGCTGGTTGGTTTTAGGTTGTGTAGGAAAGCGACCAAAATACAATGTCTGATACATGTCATAGTGGTAAGGTCCATGCAACGTCAAGATGTAACATGATTAGATTTTGATATTTGGGTTGGACATTGACGTCAGCCTGACGTTAGGTTCTGAACTCAATTTTTCAACTCTATTTGAGCTAAAACTTTCACCTACCTTGCATTCATGCTCTTCATCTGTTTCAACCCCTTCTCAGTCTCTTTTAGCTTTATAAATTCCTATAAGTAAAAGACCAGGACATTATACATGGCTCATTTGAAACGGCCACACGTCCAACTATCTAATCAAGGTAATACATAAAATATGTTACCTCAGTGAGGACATCCAAGTCTGACATATAAACTTCAGTAATGGTGTTCTTATCAGATGTGGTCATTCGCATGGTCTGAGTATCTTTTTCATGGCTGACAGCAGGCAAGTCTGTGTCAGTAGCGACATTTTTCACCTGGAAGGTCTGATCAGTCTTTGTTGCACAAGTAGATGTAAAAAAAGCTCTGAAATCACCACAGGCATCTATCATTTGGTCCACATAGACAGAAGCGCTAGATTTGGATTTTGGTGAGGAACCCACATTGCTCTTGTTTATCTGTTGCTCATATCTTGAGTCAAGACAGTCTCCTGACTCTTTAGCCAGCTCAAATGAATTGCTGACACAAGAGAAACAATCGGTAGAGTTTGCAGCAGTGCTGTTGGCAGCCTCTGATAGTTCATCTGAGAGTTCTGTACTGCCTTTGGTAGCAGTGATTGAATCATTGAACCCTGTCTCTGCACTCTGGCTGCCATTGCTCCATGCAGTGTGGTCTAAGCTGGTGCTACTAAAACTGTAGTATTCTGGCATGGTTTCCTGGTCCACATTGTGGTCATTTTCTTCAGTGGGATTATATGATTGATTTTGGTTATTTTGGGTGTTGTCATTTCTCTGAACCTGACTCTGCACATCAAGCTCCATATCGAGGCAGAAGCTCGCTTGGGCTGATGTGTCCTTAAAATGTTTGGCATCTTCCCTGCTTTCTACTTCCTGCCACAGCTGAGAGAGGCACTGGGCATGAGAACACATTCCTTTACTGTAGAAATGAGGATGCGCTTCAGGGCTTCTCTGTTTGCTCCTAGTGTTTAGGGTGCTTTGCGTGCAACCTAAATGGATATTTTGCATTTCAACATTACTTTGGGAAGTTTGGAAAACATTTAGCTCTTCTTTTAGGCTGTTTGGGAGCAGCTGAAGTTGTTTTTCATTCTCTGAACAAGAAAGTAATAATCAGTACTGCAGCAGCTTGAGAATTAATTAAAGTCATGTTGTCTTACCTGACACACTGATTTTGTCCTGTGAAATCACAATGTGAACACCACAACGGGTGCACTTCTTGGTACCAAATGGACAACTAGTCCCACAGTTTTGACACCCAGATGAACCATAAAATGTTGGGTACCTGGAACTTAAATAGATATAAACATCTCTCTCTCTGTGTGAATGTCTTTAAGAATCATAAAAAATAAAATAAAATAAAAAAAACAACAATTTAACCAATTTTCTATGGAGTGTTAACAAGTTTTGTAATGAGGACCAGGCCACGCTGTCCCCATGGTGCAATAATCTTTAAATATTCAGTTGTATTATAACCTTTTAAAAATAAAAATTACATCTGACAATAGTTCAAAAAGGAATGATAGGCCAGCGTAAAAAAAAACAATGTAGTGTTTCCACATTCGTTAATGACCTGTCCGTCAATACAGCTTAATTTATTTCATTATATCCTCTGCATTTAATAAAATAAAATAAATAAATAAATGTGTCCAAGCGACTAATAAAATTGACTAAGCCTCTATAAAAACTATAAGGTGGCAACCCGCTCTGTCAAATGTTAGTCGACATATATTATATAGTTATGTCCCAATACAACATTATATCTTCCGATACGATACCGATATTGCAGCCATCAGTCCGATACGATACCGATATAAATCCGATATCAGCACAAATTATGAATACTTTATTTTTACCTATTTTGTTGAGTCTAATGTATGAACGGCTAGATCAAACTGAGAACAAGTCAGCAACAGTAGTAAGTATGGAAAAAACAACCAGTTTATTAACTATTGGTTGCATAAATGTGAACTTTTACATAAGAATATATAAAAAGAATTAAAGAATAAATATTAAGACCCTGAAAAATATCTTAATTGAATAAACAAAAATAAAATTTTAAAGTGCAAAATGCTAATTAAAGGTCACTTCAGTTGTTAATTTTTTACCATCATCAAAGAGTAGAAACAGCTGAGAGCAGGAACATTAGAAAAAATACTGTTAATTGAACAACTGCTAAAGGTTCAGTGTCCAAAATTTCAATTTCACACACAGCTTTTTGATGAATTTTTGATCCAGTTGAGCTGAAAAATATGTTTCACATTGGGCAGCAGAAATAATTTATTGTTAAGTTGATAAAAATGTGCAGTATGGTTAGTACAAACATTTACATGATCAGAGCTATTTCATCTGTGTTTGTATCATAAGAAGATTATGGCTGTATCAATGTTCCCAAACATTAACTTCATAATAATAGGCTATATATTGCACATATTATATTTAACATAAAAATACTTGCAGAGGCTGGATTGAAACACACCTTTTCTCCACAGCACTTGAAATAATGTGACTTTTAAGAATAATTTTATTTATCAAAATTCATTATATTTGCATATTTGCACAGATTCCACCCTACTGCCCACATGGGAAAATTAGACAATGTAAATAACAGCAAACTGATGTGCAAAGCTGACACTGTTTATCAGAGCACTTTATCTTTCTGGGCTTTTTAAAGAAGAGTTAAACATGGGAATGTCTCTAATAAAATTTTCCTTCTGCCCCAAAAGTAATACCATTCTTTCTTTTAAACTGTAATGGCCATCAGCAACAGAATGATTTCTTATTCTAATTTAACAGACAATGAAAACAACAAAAATGTTTAGCATTTTACATGACACTGTTCCTTTCAGAGTGTTCAAGTAAAAAAAAATGAAATAAAGAATAAAAAATCCACTATTTCACTCCTACTATCCATGTGCACCACTGACAGGTCAAATCTGCTCCCTCTCTAATCTTGGTGCTGCTGAGAGATTGAGATTGAAAGTTTGCGTATAAAATAATGTAGAAACACAGCTAAAGAAAGCAGAATCCGGGACATGTTCGGCGATTTAGAAATCTTGGCTGAATGCCATTTTTAAGTCCCAAATAGAGGACATGTCCAGGAAAAAGATAATGTATTGTAGGCTTTTTTCCCGCGTGTCCTCGCGCTCTTCTCAAAGCTAAAGTCAGAGCAGGTGTCCAACGCGTCTCTGTGGGTCTGCTGCAGCAGCAGAGCCCGCGAGTCTGTGCCGGAGACTTTTCTCATGCACACAGAACCGGGCCGCTGAGGTAAAGTCTTATGTGTGGGCAGCGCTGGTGATGAATTAGGTATCACACTGGATGAACCACGATATGCCAGGACTGAATTGAGGCTCGCACGATGTGTGCTACGTCGCCATTCGGTGCCTTATCTTGCTTAGCAGCCTTATGCAAAACAATGTAAAGATTGCTTGACGTGAAGTAAATAAACCAGTAACGTTAGAGATGTGCCGTTGTTGTAGCGTCAGCGTGTGCTACCGTCACAATAGATTTCTATCGTAATACACCCTAACTTAGTGTGAAGAGCATGTTAAACCTTAGAGACTTTGTTTGCTAGCAAGCAGTGTTGTGATCACGTGGGCTTTGCACGCTGGCTCTGGACGCTGCTGGATAGAATAGCTGTAACGGAGTTTAAAGAGTATCAGACTGCTTATATCGGAGATTTTTAACGCAGTCCGATATAGTTTTTTGGACTAATATCGGATGAATTTCCGATATCAATATCGGATCGGGACATCCCTAATATTATATTTGAGAAACTCTGCTGTTATGGATGTGTTATTTGCAGTAAAATCTCAAAAAATAAAATTCACGCAAAAAGTATGTTAACGTTGTATTGAAACATTTGTTTACAATTTCCAAAACTACCAATCACAGAGTTATGGGATCAGAAAAAAAATAATAATAAATTCAATCCATAAACATTTTTTAAATTTTATATGAGGAAAATAAACATGCGTTATGGATGTGACGAAAAAAAGTCAGCGAGTTTACAGTATACAACATACTTTGTAGAAATTCTGTGAATTAAACTGCACAACCCAAAAGAAACAATGTTAATCAAAAGGATAGGAGTCGGCTCATTATAGAGCAAAAATTATTGATTTTATTTTACTTTACATTTATAAGGAGAAAGCTTTGTTATGGATGTGACACCTCTCTATTATGGATGTAAAATTGCACCTTGTTTGACTTTGGTAAATAAAATATTATTGTTTAGAAACATTGGACAGGGAGATTTTTGAGTATTTCTGAAGTACTGTAAAATACAAGCCTACACAAATATGCAGAAACAAATTTTTATGGCAAGGTAGACATTTGCAGGGAATTGCTTATATATATGGAATTGATTGGTTACGCCCTAAAAGTTTTACTATATTAATACCTAGATTAACAACCATAAACAACGATAAATACATGATACAGCTTTTTGTTATTAAAGTATTAGTAAATGTTAAAACGATCACTAATAAGCATTTACTTAGAAGTAGTTTATGTTAACTAATGTAATTAACATTGCTAATTACATGCATTGTAAAGTGTTACAAGTAATAAATATTAACCAGATCTTTTCTACTAAGCAGATCTGAATGCGAGCTTGATAAACAACTGTGACTATAGAAGGATACAAAAGTGTATTAAAATGCATATAAAACAAACTGAACCAAAACTATAGTAGTTCTGGAGTCGACTTACTCGTTTGATGCCATAGTTGTAGGAGGGGGAACGTAGTTTCCTTTGGGTTTTGCTAAATTAAAAATATAAAAAAAAATATATATTTAAGCAAACAGTTAACCAGATAAAATGAATATCTTAGTCTTTATAATATTTTACCAACTGAACTCACCTTTTACATAAACATACTGTCTGGTTACTCCAAGTTCTGGATGTTTCTTTAAAAAAGACAGAAGCCCTCCTTCGTCTGTGCAGGTGAAAACATTTTTCTTTATTGCTCTCATTTTACCCACATATTTTAAATAATTAGAAATGTATAATTTATATGCCCCTACTTTGTATTAAGGTCCTGTCCTCTGCTGTTAAGTATAAGAACCATCCAAGCAACTTTGGGTTTGTGAGCTCCAGATAATTATTGGCGAAGATAAGTTCAAACAGTGACCTGTAATATGTACAATTGCCTCCCTCAGAACAACATGGTACTCAAAATGTGGTGGTTTAAAGTTAAAACAGCATTCAACTGAATTATTTATTCTAATCTAATTGAATGATCTTGTCTGCCAGATTTTCATACCTCCCATTCAAAATGTAACTTAACAGCGTATATATTATTGTGAAGTGATGTGATTTAAAATATGCAATATCTACCTAACCTACCCCAATCCCAACCTCAGAACTATTCAAATACAGTGTTGGTAGCATAATCGGATAAAATGTGAGAACACTCGGTGTAGCGGGTGCTTAATGCTTACCTCATCAACATACACCTCCTCCTAACATCGGTATACAGGGTTTCATTGTGAAAGCCTTGAGAGATGTGCAAGAAATTCAGCAACACTGAGTGAAAAAGATCATATATTGACAACTAACCACACGTGTGACAACAATGAAGACAAACCCTCGATTAATTTCTGTTAAATTACACTTACGAGTGTAAAAAAATAATACGTGAATTTTCTAGATCATCTTCGAGTTTTTTTTCACAGATTCTTTTTATCGTGTTGTCCGTTGTGCACGTAACCGCGGCGCGCATGCGCACATAAGGCCGCGTGCTCTCTACGCCCCCAAAGACTTTGCCCAAACTAATATCAAAGACTACAAAAATACTTACTAAATATATTAGCGCGAATGTAAGCTGTTTTACGTTTATGTGCGAGACATCTGATCCATTACACCTACTGAGAGTAAAGAACTAGAAAAATACTAAAATCTTGATCAAACTTTCTAACTGAAATGTGCGCATTTATGGTTACAACAAACACTACAGTCTAATACCAAATATTTGTATGCAGTATTAAGCGTAATTGACCGTTTTTGTCTTACGGAATTTATGCGCGTGCCCGCCTTTAATAACCCTTGCTGGTCATGATGACTCATATGCGTTGTCTGACTTCCATTTTTCGGCGAGGCTTTGAGGCAAATAAACACTAGTATACACGTTATAACGTTACTTTACATGTGAGCATTGCGGAATGGATATTAGTTTGTGTGTAACATTACTGAGAAATTTGAGTAGCGCGAGCACTTTTCTTCAAAATATAATATCTGATGATTCATTCTTAAATAAAAAAATTGTAAAAAATCTGCTTGGCCTTCTAGGATTTTTGCATTTTGCATTATGTAAACTAAATTAAAACATTAAAGATATACAGATATCGCCTAGTCTGCCAAAAAAAGAAAAAGAAAATCAAGAAATTTCTTCAAAGGCTACAATACACATGGACAACTCGAACCTGTTGAATCAGTGAACTGTTTTGCTTTGGGATCGATGTGTAACTCACCGGTCATCTCGTTCATTGCACGCTGGTCAAAGGGAAGGAAGTGCCATTTGGCGATGGCACTGCGATCCTCATATGTGACTGAATGTGACTCAAAGAAAGGAACAACGGCAGCTGGAGGGTACCACATTTTCTGAAACACTAAATGATCAAAATCAAGAAAAGGTCACCGGTTATTATCAACAACAAAGCACCGACAGAGGTTCGTCGGGCACATGTTTTTCCGCCTCAGGTGAAGCACTCTCTAATGATCAGAGCGCAGCTGCAGCTGCTGGATTTTCTCTCCACTCACTTATCGATTAGACACCGGACGCCAGGAGAGTAATAAATAAACAGTTATTTGTGTCATTATTAGCCGAATAATTATGATTAGGTAATTTTAAGCTTCTGTGAGAAGTCAAAAAAGTTTTTTTTAATTAGTTCAGACCTGTTTAGTGATGATGACTCGTCTCCGCGATAACACGATTCGTTTTTTCCTCGAATAGTTTGAAAGAACCGGTCAAAGCGATTCAATAGGTGCGTTCGACATGAAGCTCAGCTGCAGCCGGTGATCAACGAGATTAGCCGAGCGCAGGCGGGGGCTGAGTTGAAAACGGAGCCGTCAAGACGGACAGCTGGACACTTCGGGACTCAAAGTTGCTGCAGTCATGATGACCGATCACTTGGCGTCATCATATTTTTTTTGTTATTTTTATTTATAACAACAAAACATTTACAAATAAAACAGAATACAGTTTCTACAAACTGTGGTTCCTTTTTAAACAATAAGAGAGAATTATGAATAAAATATATAACAAATGCATGAGAGAAATAAGAGGAAATGAGAGGTTAATATAAACATAAAAACGAACAGGTCTATTAAATACAAAGCAATAAGCATAAATTCTAGGAGTTAAACATCAACCTTTAGGCTAATACTTCTTGTTTGAATATGCTAAAAATGGGTTTACATATATGTACATTTATAGATATAAAAATTTCCAATGTAAAAAGCAAAACAAGGTGTTTTGATTAGGTCTTAATAAATGACATTATTTTGGATAATGAATGAATTTTCAAAAAAGCATTTTAATCCAAAAAGATTGTGTTGAAAAGAACAAAAGGTAAAATAAGTGAGCGATGTAGAAGTTTCCCAGAAAGAGCAGGTAGCCTTTAAACTGCTAGACAGGAAATAAAATATATATTTATATTATAATAATAAAACCATTTTATAATTATTTAATAGAATAGTTCTTTAACTTAATTTGTTAAGAGAGCTTTAGGGTGGCAGAATCAATGATGATGATTTTCTTATTTCAAGTCTGTAAGACTTATTTAGGTTATTCACTAAAATATACACTAAAATATATCATTTAAATCGTTCATGGAGATGAATGCAGTAAATAGTCTGTATAAAAAAGTTAAAAAATAAACCTGTGGAAACAAGCTAACCTTTATAACCAGATTATTTAACAAAAGATGATTACTGCAGTAAAATATTTGCAGTCTTTTAATAAGCAAGATGTGTACAGGATAGAGAGGGTGTGAAAAGTGAATTGTTTGTTTTGAAACTTTTGAATCGGAATTTGTCCAATTATAAACCCGAAACACGTGTTTGTTGTCATGTGGTGTACTCGGCCAATCGTGTAATATCGGTGTCATCATCAGAGCTCCTGAAGTTGCTCTTCAGAAGCTGCACGGTCTGAGTTTGCCGTCTGATCTCGGAGCGCTGTCGCGGTACTTTGATGCCACATGTGACAGTCACGTGGCGTCGGCGCAGCATCAATCCGGACAAGATTTCTAACCAGAATGCACCGCTTTAAGACAGATTTCGATCGATCTGCGCAGCGCTGCATGAAGTCGAACGCACCTATTGATTCTTTTACGTAATTATGTATTGCGTTATCAAACGGTTCTTTAAGAACAATTGTGTAAATAAATAAATACAGTACTAAAAAGAGCTGATATATATATATATATATATATATATATATATATATATATATATATATATATATATATATATATATATATATATATATAGTTGAAATAAGAATTATTAAACTTTTTCGAGTTTACAGAACAAACCATCATTATACAATACCTTGCTTAATTACCCTAACCTGCCTAGTTAACCTAATTAACTTGATTAAGCCTGTAAATGACACTTTAAGCTGTATAGAAGAGTCTTGAAAAATAACTAGTCAAATATTATTTACTGTCATCATAGCAAAGATAAAATAAATCAGATATTAAAAAAGAGACATTAAAAATATTATGTTTAAAAAATCTTCATATATATATATATATATATATATATATATATATATATATATATATATATATATATATATATATAAAGATGCAATTTAATAATTTTGTCTTCAACTGTCATTGATCATTAGGGGTTCATGGCATTTAAAGGATTGAAAATGTTAAAACAATAAAACCACCTTTGTTGAAACCTAAATTCATTTACTTTCAGTAATTGATTTATCTTGCAGCTCTTCAGTTTTTTAATCGAGTATCATTATTATATGTGATATAACTAATACAATACATGACCTGTAACCTGTAATGCAGTTTCTCATCTGGCCACTAGAGAGAACACAAACCATGATGATGAATGATGTTGCACTGATTTTACAGACAAGTAAAAATACATTATATTATAACCATTTTGTGTAAGTAAAACTGTCATAGTTGAAGAAAAACACCTTTGTGTGTATGTTTTGATGCTTACAGTACATTCAAGTTAATTAAATCATTTTAAGGTAAAATTAATTGGTGAAATAAAATAAATAAAAGATCAATGTTTGGTTGAAAAGCTCAATCTCTAAATGAAGTCCTGACAGGAAGTGCCCGTCTCAGAGGTGAAGTTCGAAAATTGAAGCATGTGTTGTAATCACACTTAATTTCATTTGTGCCTGTGTCTCAGCTGCTTACCAGGCAAAATAAACAGTGAGTTAGATCACATCACATTTAGCTCTGTCTTGCTCCTTAAAAGACGTAGCCTATAGCAAATGGTAGGCATTAGCTGTTGGTTTGCTAAGTGAAATCAATACTTCACTAAAACAGTCATTAGCAGACCACAGTGCAAAATATATGTTGATGGAACCATTAACTTCTTCACATGAATGCATTAATTGCTTACAGTGTTCTGCTCTATGGCATCAGTCAGATAGCCTATAG
Source organism: Danio rerio (assembly GCF_052040795.2). Lineage (NCBI taxonomy): Eukaryota > Metazoa > Chordata > Actinopteri > Cypriniformes > Danionidae > Danio > Danio rerio. The sequence continues at coordinate 24,568,343 of NC_141029.1, read as the reverse complement.
TTTGAAGTTGGCTATAGAAACAAAGCGGTTGTGTCGACTGCATGTTTATGGTTTGACATTTGATATTGGCATATTTAGGGACCGTCTCTAAAGTTACACAGGATGTAAACACTTTTCTCATTTTAATAGCTATTGAGGATAATAACTTACAGTAACAAATATAAGCCTTAACTATAATACACACCTTTTACATTTTTTATACTATTACAATAAACTGTAAATAAGAAAGGCGACATAGTGGCGTAGTAGGTAGTGCTGTCACCTCACAGCAAGAAGGTCGCTGGTTCGAGCCTCGGCTGGGTCAGTTGGTGTTTCTGTGTGGAGTTTGCATGTTCTCCCTGCGTTCGCGTGGGTTTCCTCCAGGTGCTCAGGCTTCCCCAACAGTTCAAAGACATGCGGTACAGGTGAATTGGGGAGGCTAAATTGTCCGTATTGCATGTGTGTGAATGAGTGTGTATAAATGTTTTCCAGAGATGGGTTGCAGCTGGAAGCACATCCGTTGTGTAAAACATGTGCTGGATAAGTTGGCGGTTCATTCCGCTGTGGCAATCCCAGATTAATAAAGGGATTAAGCCGAAAAAGAATCTTATTTAAATTCATTCATTCATTCGTTTTATTTTTTATAACCAAATGCTAAATATCATGTTTTAAAGCTCAATAGCTTTATAGGTCAATGACTTACAGTCACAAAACAACTGTAAGTGTTCCAAGTAGTTCTCAAATATAATGAACACCTTTTACATTTCTGATGCTTATTACAGTAAACTGTAAATCCAAGATCAAAAATGTTGTTTTACATATTACCGACTGTCCTCAAATGTTATATATTATTTTTTTAACCTCAATAGCTTTATAGAAGAATGGCATACAATCAGAAAACCCACTGTAAAGCGTTGATGTAGTTCACCTTTTACATTTTTGTTGATTACAGTAGGCTAAAACTGTAAATCTGAGGTCAAAAATGCTATTTTACAGAAGTAAATGTTTTTAGGGGCGAGGCAGTGGCGCTGTAGGTAGTGCTGTCGCCTCACAGCAAGAAGGTCGCTGGGTCGCTGGTTCGAACCTCGGCTCAGTTGGCGTTTCTGTGTGGAGTTTGCATGTTCTCCCTGTCTTCGCGTGGGTTTCCTCCGGGTTCTCCGGTTTCCCCCAAAGTCCAAAGACATGCGGTACAGGTGAATTAGGTATGCTAAATTGTCTGTAGTGTGTGTGTGAATGTTTCTCAGAGATGGGTTGTGGCTGGAAGGGCATTCGCTGCGTAAGAACTTGCTGGATAAGTTGGCGGTTCATTCCGCTGTGGCAACCCCGGATTTATAAAGGGACTAAGCTGACAAGAAAATGAATAAATGTTTTTAAATGCTAAATATTTAAAACTCAATACCTTTATAAAAGAATAAAATAACAGAATAAAAGAAGACAGAAGGGCAATAAAAGTGTTGAAAAGAAAAAGACAGAGAAGCCTATGTGGGGACCTAAAACCACCATTTCTGGGGCCTTGTGTATCAACGCTGCGTACGCACAAAAACTTTGTGTACGCCAGGTTTCACGCTCAGAATCGATCACGTTTGGATTTACTAACAATGAACTGAACGTGGGAATGTGCGCAGCTTCACGGCAGCTTTCTGGCTGGCGTACGCACATTTTTTGTGCGTGTCTGTTTTATTTCCATTGGCGACTCCTAGAGGCAGTTGTGTTAAATTCTTCTCTACAAAGTGTCTGATCCTTGCAATGGCAGCTGTATGAGACGGGTTCATCTAGTAGGTATGTAAGGTTTCCATACCATACAGTTGACCAGCTAAACATTAAAGCACAATTTGCAGCGGTCGCCTGTTTTCCCAATGTAATCTGAGCGATCCACCGCACGCACATTGCTATAAAGACACTATCTGAAGATGAATTTGCATGCGTGAATCAGAAGCATTCCCATTCAATAAATGTGCAAATAGTTTATGCTCGAACGTGCCAATACATGATCACGTGCGTTTTACGAGGTGCGCCACTGAGACTGCTAAGGGTACTGCAACATTATACAGATATAAATCACACTATTTCTATTTTTAATGCACTCAGTGCGATGTTCAGACCCAACTGTTAACCGCATCAGCTAAACTCTCCCACTCTATTTTTTTTCTTTTGTTGTTAATTCCGGAGAACAAACTTGCAAATAACACCGCTTTTCTCCGGTCTACCTCCGAAAGCAGCACCTCCATTTCACATTCTGTTCAAAGTTTCTCTTTTTGCTTGCTTTTGCCATTGCTTTTTCGTTAGGTTTTTCCATTAGCATAGTCATTAGCATATTCATACGGGGGAGGAGGCAGGGAGGGGTTTTGTGCTCGTGCATGTTGCGCTCAGTGTTTCATACATCTGAATTTTTTCCTGCGTACGCACATTTACAGCTTTGTGCGTACGCAATGTTTTAGTAAGATTTCCACGCAAGTCTTCGTACATGAGGCCCCAGGTCTCCACCTGCTGTGGAAGAAATGTGCAAAAAAGCGCATGCATTACATTTTTTTGCCACCAAAAAATTTAATGATACAAAAATGAAAAAGTTTTTTGGCCAAAAAAAAGTTTTGCAAAAACAAAAAACAAGCAAAAAAAATAAATAAATAACAACAACAGCAGTGTCGTACAAAAAATGGGACACAAAAAATATTGTGCAATAAAGTGCATCTATAAAATGCAGCCGAAAAAAGGTGCATGCACAACACAATTTTAAGGGTCCAAAAATGTAAAAAAGTTGTGTTGGGCCAAAAAGTATCACTGTGTACAAAACAAGTGTGTGTTGTGCAATAAAAGTGCAAAAATGTAGTGTGCAAAAACAAAACATAAATTAGTGCAAAAATGAGCCTTTTCTTTTTGCTGTGTTGTTCATCTGTTTTGTAAATTGTTGTACAAATTTTTACGTGATGGTTATTAGTGCCTTCTTTATTAATTATAATTAAAGTACTAAATAAAATATTAATAAAAACATATTGACGTGATACATTGCTTTCAACTTTCCTTTTACATGTATTTTTTCATGTTAAAAAAATCCTAATAGAGGTTATAGTTGTGTTTAGTCATACTAATCTACTTCACAAAAAGTTATGACTACAATTTTCAGTACAAACTAAAGCATTATAAATTGTTCATTTTACTTGAACTTATTATTAAATATGATTTGTACTATACTAATACTATTATTTGTAACATATATATATATATATATATATATATATATATATATATTTGTATATATATATATATATATATATATATATATATATATATATATATATATATATATATATATATATATATATACACACCTTTGAAACAAGTCAAAGGTGTGTAAATGATGACAGAATTTTCATTTTTGGCTCACTTTAATTATGAGAAATTGCTCTTACAATTCACACCAAGCATGATGGAAAATGGTTGATATGAGTTGTTCAAACAGTATGCGGTTCATAAATGGTTTAGTCGAATAATAAGTGCACAATATAATATCACACATGCTGCTCTGCCATCCTTGCCGAGTTATTAAATAATCATAGATGGGAGGCTTACAGCATGAGCGTATGAGCAGACACACATTAGCACAGCATCTAAAGGCCTGGTGAAAGGGCAGCGCAGCCCCTGGGACAGCAGAAGGCCTTTAACTGAATAGAGGCCGATCGATACGGAATACAGTTTCAGTTCCAGTGCTAGAAAGCGATTGCCAGTCATTATCTAAAACAGGCTTTGTATTTCTCACATATGAACAGTATAATATATTAATATAAAATAGGAGGATTGAGTCTACACACACATACAGTTGAAGTCAGAATTATTAGTCCCCCTGTTTATTTTTTTTCCCAATTTCTGTTTAACAGAGATTTTTCCAACACATTTTTAAACATTTTATAACTCATTTCTAATAACTTGTTTATTTTATCTTTGCCATGATGACAGTTAATAATATTTGACTAGATATTTTCAAGACCCTTCAATACAGCTTAAAGGCTTAACTAGGCAGGTTAGGGTAATTAGGCAAGTTATTGGTTTGTTCTGTAGACTATCGAAAAAAATAGCTTAAAGGGGCTAATAATATTGACCTTCAAATGGTGTTTAAAAAAATATAAACTGCTTTTATTCTAGCCGAAATAAAACAAATAAGACTTTCTTCAGAAGACAAAATATTATCAGACATACTGTGAACATTTTCTTGCTCTGTTATGGAAAATGACCAGCTAAAACCAAATTGACCAGCCTGGTTTTAGCTGGACACAGCTGGGTTTGGCTGGGGTCCCAGTCTGGCTAGGCTGGTCAAGCTGGATTTAGTTGGTCATCTGCCAGCCTGACCAACTACCAGAAAATGGCTGGAAACCAGCCTGTAAATAGCAAAAACCTTTCTAAAACCAGGTTGACCAGCCAACCATCCTAGGCTGGTTCAAGCTGGATTTTTTATTAGCAGGAACATTTAAACAACAGTTCCGTCTAGTTCTTAAATCTGATTGGCTGACGCCGCGCAATAAATATAACAGCACTAGTACAGCCTCTTCACCCTATACCCTTGTGTATTACGCCAAAGACTATAAAATACACAAGACATATCACTCGTATACTTTTGAATGGGGAAAAGCGGAACTGTCAATATGGCAAATGAAGCCATAGAATGACAATTCTCCGACAATTCTCAAGGTGAGGGGATCGGACCAAACGTGAGATTCTACAGATTTTGTGATACAACATTTAGAAATGAAACTAAAGACACAGTTGTTGTTTAATTTTATTGGTTATTTGTAATATGAAATGAAACCGCCAGCTTGGCATGTAGTTTTGGAGAATTTCATGTTTCTCCATTCAAACAGAATGCCTGAGCATACTGCACAAGAGGCGTTTTAAAGATGGCTGTCGAGTGAAATGACTTGCCTTAAAGGGACTTTGATTACACGCACATACAGCGACAAGCAGAGAACACTCTACAGTTTGACAAATATTGCAGCTGTTGAACAACAACTTTTGAGACTTTTTTTTTTTAGTCAAGAATGTAGTTGTTTAAATTATGCAGTAGATGCTGCAATTATGCAGCTTATTTATAAGGATTGTGCCGCCATCAGCCTGAGCAGACCAAAGAAAGTGACGGTTGACGTTCCACCACAAGATGACGACAGAGACCGCATAAGTCCTCAGAGGAAGAAAAACTGAGCGATTTCTCAATGTCAGTTTCAAACTTCAGCTGATCAAATCATTATAAAGCAGGTGAGTGTCATTCTAAGTTGATCTCTCTTTTTTTTGTAGTTTGTAGTGCTGTATTTATACCACAAAAACTGCTATTGAATTTTTTTTTTTTTTTCAGGGTTAATTATTGTGATATCCTGATTGCAACAGAGAAAGACTGGAAATCTCAATAGGTTGATGGCATTTCATGCCATTTCGCCCTATAATTATAAAATATGATAAAATAATTAGCTGTTTTGTCTTCACTTTAGACATTAATCTAGAGAATCATTCAAACACTAGCTCTAAAGTGATGTGAACTGGCAATTGTTTCTGCTGTTCTGATGTCAGCAGCAGAAGTGAATGAGTGGCGGAAGAAAGTGGTTCCTAATACAAAAAGGTTTTGAGACTCTTCTTGTTTGATATTTTTATACACCCAATTATGCCGTCGATCTGTTGTTTAAACACAGTATCACATGAGTAGCAGTGCAATATGGCTGTACATCAGCACTGGTAGGGGCACCAAGGCACTCAGCCTGCAGCCTCGAGTCAACGCACACCTCATATCGCAACCATATGGCACTGCTACTCATGGGATATTGCTCTCATATTTACACTTACTTACATACATATACACATATGTGTTACTCTGACACTAATTTAGTGATATATTAAATCATTATTATTTAAACATCTCAGTGCAGCCCCAAAATACTAGTGAAGTTTCATAAACTAATTTCGAGAGGAGCACGTGATATGATTGAGCACAGCTGGCCACTCATTTGTAATCAGTAATAATCCAATCAGAGTGATCCTAGCCTACTATAAATGGATCACTCCCTAACTTTTTCCCCTATCTTCATTTTGGAAGAATCCCCCCTTCCACCCCATCTCCTCCTTTCTTTCCCTCTTCTAAAAGGGGGAAATATCGAGACCTTCCTGATCTCGGACCCTCTGATATGCTTATTGACCGGGCGGGAGCCCTGGGCTCAAATATCTCCGACCTCGGGGTTCTCTCCCGGGACAGCATGCCAAACCTGCTATAATGCTAAGCATATCTAAGTGTGAACTCTTGAAATTCATTTTTTTATGTTAAACCATTATACTTCATATATTATACTTTAAAAGGTTTTATCAATATATTTGGATTGTTTTAAAATATAATAAAGTTTAGTAGCATTACTTTTAATATGTACAGATTAAAACAAGCGTTTCATTTTTATAGAAATGTCCTTCGCTTCAAAATGGTGAAAAAACAACAACTACTACAATACCACTTATTAGAAACATTAAGGACACTTACATTTTCTTCTATGGCCCATATGCAAACCCTTTCATTTTTGCATGCTTAAACTCATGGTACTGGAAAACTGTTTCTGTAATGTCTCAGTAATCTTAACTGAACCAAACCAAACATGCGACTTTGAAACTGTGAAATGTGAGAAGAAAAATCAGAAGACAGGAGTGAAAGTGAAGCAGAATGGACAGTTTATTGTACCCAGTACAGATTATAAACTCAGCAGTGTAAGGTACACATTGTGAGGGGGACAAGGTTAAGCCTGTACAAGTGCAGACAACCCTTCAGTGGTGGATGCTGAGACGAGCCCTCTCTCCATGAGAAAACGGTTATTTTAGAAGCTGCACCTCTCATTTAAAAGGCACTGCTCTCGAACCCACCAGAAAAAGGGTGTCCGGGTCACCGCTGATGTGCAGCCACTGCAACACAGGGATCCATTGAAAACATACACAGAGTATCTGTTACAGGCAGAACTATACAGCTTATACAAGAAAACCAAAGAAATGCAGACTTTGCAAAAATATATGTTCATCTTTCAAAACAAAAATACAGAGAAAAAGAGAGAATACAAATGCAGAGAACTCCACAATTTCTTCTTTGTCCAGCATAAAGCGATATGTAAGTGGACAGCTGATCATTGAACACGTCATGCAAAAGGAAGCAGTGGTCGCTCGTCAGCTGGAGATTGGCAATGATTAGCTGACCAGGAAAATTCTTGTTTTCTTGTACCTTATTGCATGCAAGGCCCTGATTCTCCTGCTTTCCTGGTGCATTCAAATATAGAATGATGGAGAAGAAAATAAGAAAGTGAAATGCTAATGTTGTTTGACCTTCCACTGAAGCATGGAGGAATTCTGACTAGTGCATCCCTTTTGAATGTTGTCAAGTGAAAAAAAAAAAAATCTAATATGAAATAAATTTGGCTTTGGGGAGTGAAGTTAAATAGCAACAGGCATACAGAAAGACATTTCGAATGGGTTAACAGTCCCGTGAAGTTGACTAAATATACTTAAGAGTGCCTTTCATTTCACGTGGTCAGCAAACCCTGGGTTAACCAGCATGAAAACAAACAAATAATAATAATATTTATAATAATAATATAAACCTAACACTTGACAAAGGATTCCAAACAAAACCAACGATACAAAAAGAACGTTTGTATTCCTCAGCATAATTAAAGCCGTCCATGTTTAGTTCAACAAAAAGTGTCGTATAAAAGCCAGCTTTCTTAAGAAATAAATGGGTCATTTTGTTTTTCTCCTTGCAAAATAAAGCCCTTTTTGACTTCTTGTCTACATGGTTTGGAGGTAAAAACAAAATTAATTCGGACCAAAAAAAGGCAACTATTAAATAGTGCTGCATGTAAGGGTTTTCGTTTTCCTCTAAGCATGTCTCTTAATAATTTGTTCCCAATTTCTTTCATTTTTTGTTTTTTAAAAAAAAGCAGATTGTCAAAAACAGAATTGCTACAATTCTCGCAGTGAGATCTGTCAGTCTTTCGGCAGCAGTGGGCTCCAGCTCAACCTCTTCTTCTCTGCGGCAGCGACTGTTTGCCACAAGGAAGTTTAAAGCATGGAAAACCAGCTTTCCTCACCTCCTTGACACCTTTCTCGTCATAGAAAAGGTGGCGCAGATTTCTCCTCGTTCTTCTTTCATGATTGGGAGGGTTAATCTGGAAGTGGGCAACAGTTCAAAAGGAGTCGAGGCAATGGGACAGATGTGTTCGAGTTCAGTACACGTAACCATCAGGGAAAGGCATCCCAGAAACACACTGCTCGCCACCGTCAACTAAATACGAGGACCCGTCGTCATAATGTGCCAATGGAAGTGTGTCATCATCCACAGTGGGCAGGCCGTCAGGGTCTGCTTTGAGATTGGGCCTCTGGTTGTCTGGGAAGGCCATGGAGAAGAGCGCTTCAGGATCGCACACAAATTTGTAGACGTACCTCTCGCCGGCAACCTGAAAAGGAGCGAAAGAGATTTTTAGTGGATTGAAGGAAAGTTTGAGCAACTACGGTCGTTGTGAGTGGAGTGCGAAGTAAAGGAAAAGGTGAACCTGCCTTTACCTTCTGCATGATTCCCTTCTCATAGTAGTAGCGCAGTGAGCGACTCAGCTTGTCATAGTTCATGGCGGGTCTGTTCTTCTGGATGCCCCAGCGTCGAGCCACCTGATAACACACAAGATAATTGACATTGCTTAGTATGCCCAAAAATATTTTGGAATAAAGAATTACATATCTAGGGAGCCACCGTGGCTGTTTTTAATTCTTTATTAACAGATTAATTTTATTTCAAGTCGCATGAGTTTAAAAGTCTCCCAGAAACATTCCAGGGTTTTTCTGAGGAGTATTTTAATGAATGCTCTATACATGGTTAATGTAATAAAGGGCTTTTTAAAGAAGCTGCTAATAATACGATGACAAAGTGTTTGCTGACATATCCGCTTGCCAAGTCAAGCCTCTACTTTTCTGTTACGCTCTCAACATATTATGGCAAAGCAACATTTATAAAGGATGAATTTGACCATCTGGGATTATAGTAAAGGTTACAAAGGATAGTATTACATCACATTGTCAGCACTGGCACTGATTGTTGTTTGTTTTTTTGCATCTGATAGTATGTTTGGATCTGGAAACATTGACGAATGATGTCAGATTAAACAAGGGGACTGTGGCAGATGTCTTATGTCTGAAGATGACAGCAAATCAGACAATTCTAGGTGGTAATTGTATTGTATTGTTATTTTTAAATTCTTATACAATAAAGTTATCGTATAAATAACATTTTTATTATGCCTGTGTTTTTTTAATTTTACAGTTTGCACTATTATTGGGGTTTTCAGTATATATTAAGTCAGTACTGTACTGTTTTATTTTTGTAAATTACAGTTTGACCATTAAAATAGATTGGACAGGAATACGTAAAAATCTGTTTTATCTTATTTTTTTTCTCAAATGTATAAATTCCACCACAATTGAAAAAAGTAATAAATAAATAAAACAAAACATGTTTTTATAAGAAAATACTATTTCAACCTTTAAAAAAAGTGTTTCATTTAAAGCATTACTTGCTGTTTTTGTGTGATTATTTAATGCTTCTCACACAGACTTTACTTTAAAGATATATTAACAGGCACCCAAGTATATTTAGTGACACTTTTTTTACTATTATTATCGCCATCCTTTTACCCTTTTTGTTTTTTTCTTTTCTTTTTTTTATCTGCCCAATAGAACCATTCATCTGCTATCGATCAAGTAGTGGAAAACCTTCTCTTGTTTACTCGTTTCGTTCTGGGTGCAGGTAAACTGTCCATTCAGGTAATCTCAGGTGCTCTGCAGAGACCCACAGAGATGCGCATTTTTTGGGACTTAAATTTGCCCAGCCGGGCTTTCTAAAGCTCCTAAAATGTCCGGGTTTCGATTTTTGCTTTCGTTTTCTAAAGCTGTCGTTATGCATTTTTTAAAAATTACTTAGATTTTTTAATTTTTTTATAATATTTCCCAAATGATGTTTAACAGAGCAAGGAAATGTTCACAGTATGTCTAATAATATTTTTTCTTCTGGCGAAAGTCTTATTTGTTTAATTGTTTTATAATTTGTTTCGGCTAGAATAAAAGCAGTTCTTAATTTTTTAAACACCATTTTAAAGGACTAAATTATTTGCCCTTTTAAGATTCAAGTATAATAATAATAATAATAATAATAATAATAATAACCAAAAACAGTCTACACTTTTTTTTTTGCCAAGAGCCTTTGTTTGTCTCCTTATATCCCCTTGGATATTGGATCATTTTTGTTATTTGTCATTAGTGATCATCTTTTGAATGTGTGCATAATTTCCTAGCCAAAAGTAATTCCAAAAGAAATTTGTGTGTGTGGTATTTATAGCTTTGTCAATAAGTGGGTAAATAAACCAGAAGATCTGGGTGTATAACAGAGAGAGAAAATGTCAACACAGAAACAATATCAAAACTTGTGCTTTAATTTCTTAGCTAGGATTTATACTTGTGGCAAAGATGTTTTTTTTCTGTGCATTTTAGAAGTTTTCAATTTAAATGCATTTACTTTACCACTTGTTGTGCACTCTATCGCAATTAATGCAACATCAACAGAAACCTAGCAACTCAATAAAATTAACAAGTCGAGTAGAAATAACTGACCTCCTCTGGCTCAATAAGTTTGAACTCCATTCCACGTCCAGTCCAGGCAATGAAATGGCCGTTGGAAGGATCATCCAATAGCGTCACCAGAAACTGCCACAGCTGGAGAGATCCGCGCCGCTGATATGGTGGACCTTCACGATACACAGAGGGCTCTTGCTTTACCTTCCCTGTCAAAACCAAGAATTATGAGGATTAGAGTTTGCCAGAGTGGTGCGAGCAAGCAGAGGAGAAAACCAAACACAAATGTGGCCGATGTGGACGCCATGTTCATTCCACACCACCATACTAGCCCTCGCTTCAAAGACTGGACATTGATTTAAATCTATACATGACACGGTGTGAGATCTTACCTTCAAGTCTCTCTGGAACCACACAGGTGTCATCAAAATACAACTGCTGTTCTCTGTCAAATGAGAAGTCTATAGGCAGAAGGAGGAAACAAACACACCGGTTATTAGATGATTTCGGCAAGCTGGATCTGTGTGTGCTTCAGTGGAGATGTCACTTACTCTCATGGTTTTGGTAGAAGCTTGCTGCTCTCCCAAATGAAGACTGACATTTAGGCACTTCTGCAAAACAAGAAGACAAACAGATGCGTTAAAAGGAGAAACTACCTATGATAAATGACAATAATACCCTACTGAAAAAACTGCTTAAACCAGCCAAGGCTGGTTGGCTGGTTTTAGCTGGTCGACCAGGCTGGTCATTACTTACTACTACATTAGTTTTGGTCATTTCCAGGCTGGTTTCAAGCCATTTCCAGCCTGGTCTTAGCTGGTCAGACTGGGAGATGCCCAGCTAAAACCAGCTTGACCAGCCTAGCCAGGCTGGGAGCCCAGCCAAAACCAGCTATGTCCAGCTTAAACCAGGCTGTTCAAGCTGGCTTTAGCTGGACATCAACAGGTCAACAGGCTGGTTTGAGCTGGATTTTTCAGCAGGATAAAATTAGGTTAACCTTTAGAAGGCTGTTAATGGTATCTTTAAGACCACCTGTAGTCTTTATTTTTAACTAAAAGTACTACAATCTTTCTTTGCATAAAATAAATGTTAACTGAAAAGACAAATAAAATAATATAAAAGCTAAAAACGTTCATGTATAAAATGACAAATTTGAATGAAATCAGAAAATCCTGAGCAGAATTATAAGGGAAGCCCATTACACTAAAGGTCTGGTAGTTCTCATTAACCACTTTAGTAAGCCATTCCCAGGGCTTCCGGTGAATTGTCAGTCAAAATAGCTGCATTTAAGATGTAATTTCTTTTTACAAAAAACAGCAATCTTTACTGCCTGGCTGTGGGTATATAAAGTGGGTATCAGATCAAACAAGAAGTACTGCATTCAATTCTATATTTCCGTGCCATCTTTCTAAAATATAGATATTAATTTTACTGCAGTATTTTCAACAGAGTTGAGCTAGCCTGCTGCTATTGACGCTCTTTCCTCTCTTTTTATGCTTTAACAGCCAAATCGATGCTGAAGTCTATTAAACTGATTATATTTGAATGACTTTACAACATCCATCCTGTAAAAGGAACCCTATGAAACTGAAGATAGTCGCAAACCTTTCACCGAAAGTTCATCATAGGCTGAATATCCCTAGCTGTGCATATAGCCCATTAACAACCCAAGTGTAAAGCATTTATTAATCTTAGCTCATCTTAAAATCATTGTATATTAATAGAATATTATAAACAGTAGATGTTCATTTACATAAATAAAATCAACATAATGAAATAAAATTAAGGTTGACTAACAAAAACAGTAACATTTCAGATATTTGAAAGTTGAAGTGTTGTCAGAAAACATTAATGTCCACATATTGATAGTAGCTACTGTCTTTTTTCCTGTATATATAGATTTCTGAATCTATTAGTTAACTGACTAATTAAAGTAGCTATTGGTTTCAGGTGTGTTGACTGAAAATGTTGCCGATTTCTTGTCTGACTTGATGAGGAGCATGTATGTTGAATCAATGACTACATTTACATGGATATCAGTAATCGAATTATTTGCCTTAATCTGAATCACAATATTATGATTAAGGTGTTTACATATGTTTATGTTCCTATCATGATCCCGTTTCACATGTTCTAGCACATAATTCCATTAACACCACCACGCTATCCACATTTCCTCCACTTTCACTTTCATTCAGGAACAGTTCATTCATCGTCCCGGAGACAAACAAAATATTTGATGAGAGTATAAACTGCTGGAAAAGCGTTGTATTAATGGAATTTGATACCGCACAATGTCTGGGAAAAAAAATCTAAATTCACTGTGTAGGCATCTGTTGTCATCACTGAATTGGTAGGTGCAGAGAATAGTGTCAAATAGCTTTGTGTATGGACTATCCTGTCGCAAAATGCCGTGAAAATCCTACATGATGGTAGTTTGATTGTGGTGTTTGCATGTCTGTACTGCACTTAAATAATGCGACTAAAATTGGCATACTCCATGTCTTAATTACATTTCTGTTTAGTTCAAATATGACCCTAATTGGATTAAATTAATTAAAATAAATAAATAAAAATTATTGTTTACATGGTAGACTCTTAATCAGAGTATTGTCTTATTCGTATTAAAATCGTATTATTGATGTCCATGTAAAACACTCACTATTTTAATCTCAAACTGTTTATTGTGCGCAATAGTGGCAGTGTGCTGACTTTCTTTCGTTAATTAATGACTTCCGCAGTAAGAAAAAAATAACATGGAGGTCAATGGTTAAAATCAATTATTTGGTTACCAAAACTAACAAACTTTCTCCTCATGTGTTCACTCAAACAGGTTTAGAATAAGTGGAGGCTGAGTAAATGACAATTTTATGGGTGAATTATGTTTCTAATGTATAAAAAGATGCAATGATGGCCGTGTGCTTGTAGAACAGGAGGTTTTGAGGAAGCTCTACAACAGTGACTCTGACTGAACAGCTGGATCACGAATGTCCAGCCGCACACATCTGGCAGCACTGGCTAAGCTCATATCAGCCCTCCGAAGGAACATGCAGCATTAGCATTGAGCCCACTGAGTCACCAAATAGGATTAGCCTGCGTGTCGAGATATTGGACCATAACAATCAAGTTTTATCTGTCCTTGTGCTCGTCCTGGTGCTCCGGCATCTCTTTCCTCTCTTACTTTGAGTTTTTTGATCCTCATTGATTGCATCAGACGCATCATCTGTCGGGCTGCAGTACGGATGAAAAGATCAGCCACCCACATGCTAATGTAATGCGTGACGTATACGTTTAGAAGACGGATGGTAAGAGGATTTGTTATTACATCATAACCTGCAAACACAGGATGATACGGGAGGAGTGTACAAGACTGGATGTATTGACCACTGGCTAGGTAGAGGGGTTTTGGATTGAAGATGAACATGCTTATCTTGTGCCTATGGAGTCTCTTAAAATGCACTTCAGTATTGAGAACTAACTACTTCAAATGATGCACTCTCACTTTTATTATGTCTTTGTATTAATATGTCTGTCAGTTAATAAAATATGTTTATTTACTTGTATCTAGATTTTTGACATGTTAATTCAATAATAAAGTGAAGCAGAATAAATATAATATATTTGATGCAATACTCTTAGTACCAACTATGGTAATGATCATGTCACCATAATAAATGAAATTTAAAGACTTCTCATTAAACAAATGATTTCTTTAAAGATTTTTGGACAAGTGGTATGGGAACATCCTAAAAAAAATCCATATTTAGAGTTTACCTACAAATTAGTTTAAATAAAATTAGTTTAATCCGAGATGCTATATAATTTATATTAACCCTTTAACTGACTGCTCTACCAAATGGTTGACCATATTTTGGCTGTTTTGAATGATCACTGTTAAAGTAATTTAAAGAATGACCGTTTAAAAAAATGGTTTGCAAACACACAAAATAAATAAATAAATATTCAAAAAATAATAAAAAAACAACAACAACAACAACAACAACAATCCTGTTGCATTACTACATTGTATCGTACGAAAAAAAATAAATAAAGATGATTTAGTAATAAAAAATGCTTTATTTTGGCTATGTTATTAAATAAATTGGTCTAACACTTCATATTTTTAGATTTTTCATAGTATATGTATTAATTCCGGTATAGTATATGTATTATATCCGGTACTCTTACCGGAATTAATACCGACATATCATCCACTTGGTTGAGGTTGATAGTTTAGGAATTATGGCATGTGTTGGAAAAAAAATGCTTTCAGTGTGTCAACTAGCGACATTAGAAGTTAAGAAATGCTATCCAGTTCAAAATTAGAAGTTGAGGAAATAAAAAAAAATGAAATGCACTTCGATTACAATTAGAGATCTTTGACAAGAAATGAAGTAAATGGCTGGCTTTCTCCACAACGACAATATAATAGTCTATAAATGAATATTGACATAATTCTAGAGAATATGCATCATTGCAAGAATATGCAACCTTTTTTAATATTTTGTAGTTATTTTATTTATTTATTTTTTTGATGAGGTTAATTTAGTATTTTCAGATGCATGTATATGGATATACACGGGCAGAATGGAGGTTTTTGTGTAGAAGTCTATATGCATGTATATATGCATTATGCTTGTTTGTTTTTGGTCACACTGGTTATATGTTCCTAAAAAAAAATTACAAATTTTTAATAAATAATAAAAACCAAGTATAAAAAAAGAAAAAGATACAAAATTGATACAATATGCATTTACATTTTATTTCTTTTTATACTTTAAAAAATGTAAACATTGTCAATCAATATTATTAAAAATGTATCATTGTTAAAAATATTTAATTAATTTCACATCTTTATTTACCGAAATAATACTACAATCGATAGAATTCAAAAATATGACATATCTTGTATTATATAAATCACTTATGAACAAATCAAGAGCTAATCACACTAAATGACCAAGTTTAACTGACAGCTCTGTTTATTAATAATGCTGCTGCACTCATGGAATGTCTAGGTATGAGAAGCACATCTTTTTCAGAAGGTCTCCGCTTTGCACGCAAAGGTGTGTATGTGTTCATTCTTCTGTTCAAATACACCTCACCAAATAACGCTAAAAGTCACAGGCCCATGCAAGCACACAAAACACATTCCATACCCTCATCCAGACGGCTCTCAAAAAGCCCGGCTGGATCGTTGTCAGCCAACAACCATTTGTAAGAAACGAGACAGTACTTACCAGAGTCGAAGCAGAAGTCCCGTGGCTCTTGCTTGATGGCCATCGGGTGGAAGGCAGCCTGGGATGGGCCCATGTTGGGAACACCCTGCTCAACATAGCGGGGGTCGAGGAGCTCCTGTTTGAAGCCCTGAGGAGGTACAGGAACCAGGGGCTCAGACATTTGGCGATGGTACGGTGGTCTTCCATCTCTTGGTGAAGTGCAGGCGACCTGTGGCATAAAGCTGGGTCTTCCCTGGGCATCAGAAGGTGGGAATGGAAGGCAAGGCTCTGAAAGTTGCCGCTGAAACCTGTAAGATATTAATAATAAGAGTATTGTAAAATTAGCTACTTAGTTGGAGTATCACATTGTGAAATTGAATTCAATCCAGTTGCTTATTAATCAGAGACCTCATAAGCAAAGTGGAAGGAAATATATCGATGTTTTAATCCTGTGAAGCAGAAGAAATAAAGTGGTAGCATAGCAATAACACTTCTAAACAACTTTGCTGGTTGTAAATGATGAAATTGTATTTGTTAAATTGTTTTTGTGCCATACATTCTCTAGATCATTCCTCTGGACACTAGCTAATCTGTTTTAATAGAGTCTATTAATAATAATAATTATAATAATATAGTCCCTCAAGTCAATTTATTTGTGTCTACATATTTCAAATTATATTCATTCGTTCAAAAAAATCAATGTACAAATCCCAAACATACTATAATCAATTAAAATAAATATCGAACACATAACAATCTTAAAATACAATTCATATATAAAAGGTATTCACATATTTTAGAAAGTTTCATTCTTCATAATATAATAAAAGGCAAAAATAAACATTAAAGTATACTTTGACACAATGTTTTTATGAGCATTAGTTTTGTTACTGCATTTATAATAGTATGTGTATGTGCTTTGAATTTGGACTCCTTCGTTTGTTCTGAAGGTGTCAAATTTGAATTAGGCTGTTGATTAACAGTTGAAAAGAAAACCAACAACTACTGAAGACAGCAAAAAAACAAGAGACAACCACATTAACATGTGAGGAACCTACACCTACACCACCACTACTACCTTACATCTATATAGCGCTTTTCTGGACACTCAAATTTACTCATTTTTCGGGTGAATCTCCTCATCCACCACCAGTTTGCAGTATCCATCTGGATGACGCGAAGGCAGAAATATTGTGCCAGACCGCACACTATAGACCAGCTGATTGGTGGAGAGGAGACAGAGTGATAAAGCTAATTATGATATGGGGATGGTTAGGTGGTCATATTGGACAGAGGCCGGTGGGCGAATTTGGACATCCTGGGATTTTTAACGGCCACAGACCGGGACTTTGGTTTAACGTCTCATCCGAAAGATGGCGCTCACTAAGCAGTATAAAGTCCCCATCAACGTACTGGGGTGTTAGGACACAGAGCACAGGTTGACCTAGCAATCTAGTTTTTCCATGTGGTCTCCCATCCAGTTACTGACTGTGAGCAGCCCTGTTCAACTTCAGTAATAAAACCCACTACAACTCTATTTTGCAAGTTACTAACTCATAACTTTTGAAGAGAAGAAGAACAAACAGAAATTCGTCTTTGGTGCATGTGCATGCAGGCCATCAAACAGAGCCTACTTAAAAGGTAGTGCATTCAACAGTACACATATGCTATGTATATACATAAAAAAAGAAATACTTTGGTTTTATACTGTAAGATATTTCAATGAGGTATAAATACATTCAAACACTTAAGTTCACACTAAGGTAAAATATGTATAGACTAACCTAGGTTCGTTACTGAAGTGAGTTTCACGGTTCAGGGGTGGACAGGGCACTACAAAGGGTGGGCTCTGGCTGTGGTGAGGGACACACGTCTGGTTGGGTGTGCTCTTGGTCATTGTAGGCTGTCCATGAAGGAGACGCTGCCCCAGTGCTGTGTTGGACACAGGTGGTGGAGTCTGTTCGTGCAGGGGACGCGTCGCCAGGGCATTGCTGGGGACACATGGGGAGACGGGCGTCGAGGGAGGAGTCAATGGCTTGAACCCAGTGCTGGGCTTCCGTTCATAGGCACTGCATTGAAAGTAAATGAGAACAAATTGTCATCTTGCTGTACAACGAGATCTTGATTAACTTCTGAGATGGATGAATATACATTAGGGAGTACCTGTAGCTGTAAAGGCACTTCTCTCCATACGGCATGGGACTTCTATCCTGGCTACAGGGGGAGAGCTCTTTGGAGGGACTCAGTTCCCGTTTGATCTTGGCCAGGGGTGGGCCATGAAACATCACTGTGAAAGAAAAAGAAAAACAATGCAAAAGATGTTTCTAATGAAGCAGAGCATCCATTCATTCATTTATTTTCTTGTCGGCTTAGTCCCTTTATTAATCCAGGGTGGCCACAGCGAAATGAACCGCCAACTTATCCAGCAAGTTTTTACGCAGCGGATGCCCTTCCAGCTGCAACCCATCTTTGGAAAAGCAGAGCATCCAATCGAACACATCAACAGAAGTGCAGTGAAATGCTTCAGAAGGAGATTTTTCTCCACCATTAAACGGCCATATTTCATGGGTAATGACAATCGACTGCGAAGCATAAAAGCCTTTCGTTCTGCCCATCAGTATCATGGAGCTGAACAACACATGCAATCAAAGCGCTCCCCTCAGATTTCCATCATAGCCGAGTCAATACTCATGAATCAGTGTGGTCGTAATTCAATGATTGGGAATGATTTTCCTCCCCGCACTGTAACCATTAGCCCCTGGATCTCTGCATCAAGCTCTCATATCCGGCGCCACATAATGGCCAACGCAACCGAATCCACACGAGTTGAGCTAGATAAATCACCCAGACCCTATTGGGCTTTAAAAGACACTTGGTAGGCGGGTCAACAATCAAACGCCACAGTTACAGGGTTAAGTCACCCAAAGAAGACCATATGTGCTGTGCTCCATTTATACGTGAATAAAAATAAGCATATTTACAGCTTTGTGTCCTTTGTGGTTCTTGCTGGAGAGGAGGGAACAGTCAATCCAGTACTAAGAAAATATAGAAGGGCATGCGGTGCAATGTGCCATCCAGATGACCAGGCAATGCTGAATAGACTATGTTAAAAAAATGCTTGCACATGAGGAAACTCATGGCTCATGGCTTGTTTTATAAACAGCATGTCGCAAAGCTTTATAACATTCTTCTGCTTTTCAGTATTGCCATGCTGACATGCAAAACTGGACAAAAAAATGCATGCCCTGGTACACACCCTGTCTTTCAGCCTCAGCATCAGACGAAAACAAAAACAAACTTCAGAGACAAAAATGGGGGGGAAATAACATAAAATGCTCTGCAGAGCGTTCCTCAAGTATTTCCCTTGGCTTTAACTTCTGCGGCCAGGCTCGAACAAATTAGGTGCATTCGAACTGAGAAACCCTCAATGAAATGCGTTTCAGTAGCTGTGGATTCAGTGGGTTTAGGTAGGCCATGAGGGGAAGCCTTTTCCTCTGACTCTTCCTGCTGGAATCCGGTCAATTCCAGAGGCTGAACAGAGTGCACGAATGTGTGAAATCTGATTATGAGCTTGGATCATGTGATGCTGATACCAATCCGCTGATTTCAGTGAAAAAAAAAAGGGTAGTTGCAGGGGTCTCGCTGAGAGGAAAGAGTGAAAAGAACATATAATAATAAAGTCTTAATATATAAAAGCACTATTGGGTCACGTGAAGGGTGTTATGCTTAAAAAGGAGTTAAATGCATACTTAAATGTCTAATAGGCTTTATTTTATCAAGGCAATTAAGCTAACTCATTGGCATCTTCAGCCAATCAAGTCAACAAATAACACTTGACACCACCCATAGTCTAAGATCTCTTTTGTTTCCCACGAAACTTTGGCTTTAAATTTGAGCAAGAGATGAATAATAAATAGCTCCAAGAGCTCAGCCTCTGCCGTTTTCCCTTGCCTTCTCTGGACTGCATCCAAAGTACACTGCCAAGGAGAATAAATAATACATCTTGAGGTACTCACAGCTCTCCGACTGGAAATCTGGGACAAACTGTTCGTCATCGGGCACCTGAGCTGTGGAGAGAGATTGGAGAGCATGAAAGGGTTGCAAACAATGCTCCCCGCTGATAAACAATCTGCAGATCAATGTCAATTTGTCAGAGAACATTTATTTCTGTATTTTTCCTTCGTCTAAAAAAGAACAGCCATCTTAGTGCCAACTTTTTGGACTCTGCCGCAAGGCTGGTGCAACAAACTAAATGAAATGGCTCCGGTCATGAAAAATAAACAGCAGCTGGGATGAAGTGCATCACTTAGGAATTATATGTTTCGCATGCATACATGAGCTTGGAATATTAATGCCAGCTGCATGACAAAGCAAAAATTACATGCATGGAACCAAAGTATGCCACAAACCTTCTGCAATCCAGATCTCCTGCAGCTGGCTGAGGTCCTGGAAAAGTTCTGCAGATGACAGGCAAAGACAAGATTGTTTGAGTGCAAGAAAAGCCACTGTGAT
Organism: Danio rerio; assembly: GCF_052040795.2. NCBI lineage: Eukaryota > Metazoa > Chordata > Actinopteri > Cypriniformes > Danionidae > Danio > Danio rerio. Next base: position 24,548,016 of record NC_141029.1, on the reverse strand, counting down.
CCAAGAATTTGATCAATGAAAGGCAACCTTCAACAATCACAGCATAAATCAAGCTAATTTGAGCACACTCTCTCACTGTTAATGCATCACAATAATCAGATCCATCTGTTAAACATCCATTAGTCACATTCATTAGGCTGAATTTACCCTCTGTGTCCTGAGCAAGTTCAGTCTCCACTAACTTTCTCTTTCTGTCATTAACTGGTCTGTTATATGGTTCCTCCACTTGCAATGACTTCTGCTATGGAAAAACACGTTGGTTAGTGTCACCCAGTTTTAAAGCTGACAAATAAACCTCCTTTAGAAATGCTAGATTCATGCAAATGAAGAAATATACTTACATTAGGTGGGACCATAAATGGAACTTGCTGGTCATAAAATCCGTCCATGTCACCTGGGTCTTCAAAGAGGCTCCCAGAATAGGATCTTCGCTTAAAAGCGATAGCTGTAACGTCCTCTTTGGGTCTTCTGTTCTCTCTAAAAAGAAAAGAGAGATGAATCAGGCAAAGCATCTACTGGACAGTCAAGTGTGTCCCACATCAAAAAACCAAACCCTGCGTACAGTCTGACAAAACCCTCAGATCCATCTGATCCTGTCTATTCATCCTCCCTCTTCTCTCTCTGTTACCCATCACAACATCCCGCCTGACAGACCGTATGTGTAAAAACAGACACACACAGAAAGAGAGAGAGAGAGAGAGAGAGAGAGAGAGAGAGAGATAAAGAGAGAAAGAGCGCCGCGTAATGTTATTCACAGTAGAGATGAATGTAAAATTTACATAAGCAAAGTCAGCCATCTGTGCCTGTGATTAACTAAAAATGAGCATATTAAGATAAACGAGTGCCTATGGAAGAATACATTTCATGTTATACTACTAAATATTACACTAATACAACTAACAAACACTGAAAATGTAATTGCTGGCCAAAGATTAAGCTCTGAGGAAGACTGCACTGCCAAAAACGCTTTTCTTAGTTAAATTTTTTTGTCTGCTTTCTAGTCCAAATATCAAAACAATTTTATATCAAGAAGCATTTTCCAGGTAAACAAAACTTATTTTCAGAAATAACGTCAATATTAAGTGAGTTTTTCCTTAAAACAAGCAAAATGATCTGCCAACGGGGTAAGCTTAATAATCTTGCTTTTCCTTTTGACATAAGATTTTTTTGCTTACCCCATTGGCAGATTGGCATAATTTTTTGCTTGATTTAAGGAACAACTCACTGAATTTTGGCATATTATTTGCTAAAACAAGACAATATGTTTGCTTATAGAAACTCTTCTTGATTTAAGAAATTTTAGATTTTTTTTTTTTTTACTAGAAACAATACAATTTTTTTTTTTTGCAGTGTGGGTACTAACTTACAGGATCAACTGCAAACTTGGCGACGGCGAAGACACAACTTCACCAGAATAACAACTATTTTAGAATATATATACACAATTATTGCATGTAGTCTTATTTGTAAGTTTATATTATGCCAACCATATGCCAAACCATAACGTACACATAACGCGTAAGGTCGAATACCTATAATGGAAATTGCATCTTTCATCACAAATTGCACCACAGTTGAGAAAGGAAACTGAACATACAAATGTAATACTTATTTTATAAAGTAGGCTATAAAACAATAAAAACTATTCTGCCAGCATGAGATAAACACGGAAAACTTCATTAGCTTGTCGCTCATTTATCAGCAGTTTGCAAACAGACAGGCACACAGAGCGACCGAGGTAAGGTTTTATCAAAGTCTTTTTAAGGCTTTCAGTTTTCTATAGTCTTTGGTTTTATATTCAGACATTCGCACGTTCTGATAAATAATGTAATTTTACTAGTTCGTACTTTTTTCTTTCTCCAGTTTTTTTGTCCAAAACAAAAAAGGAAAAAAGCTTGGAAAATGTAAGGCTAGTTATAAGACCAACAACGTAAATCACATTAAAACGGTTGTTTTAAGCCCTCTTCTTGTCATTTGCTTTCGAAACAGACTTCTCTACATCGACCATCCCTGGAAAAATATTGGAATAAATCTCCCATTAAACTAAATACTTAATGTAAATATAAAACTGAGCAGGAGTGAGGACCTCCTCCCTCTCAGAGCCCCCTAACGGCCTCTTGTTTTTCTCAATGAAGTGAAACTCGATCCGTGAGGGGGAAAAGCGAGACCTCCATTCACAAAACCACACAGTGTTCGGGCTGCACCGACCTCACTTATAAATGTCAGGTTAGTGCGCGAATGCAACGATAGCAAAACACGACAGAATAAACTTCACGGAATAAAATGGTTGCCAAAGAGTGTAAGCCCTCTCACTGTCTCGGAGAAAATGGCGTTCGCTTTTCCCCCCAGGCGAGACAGCTCTATTTGCAGTTACAAGCCCACGATAAACTTGCGCGTGTGCGAGAAAAAACAACCGCTTTCACGCAGAGATTTCAGCAAACGCCGTGTAATTATGTGAGGAATTCACTTCACGTACCTTAAAGATGACGTGACTCTCGCAATGAACTAAAAATCCCGGTTTCAGATCGTAATCCCAAAAGGATGCAGTCCGCTTGCAGCGATCAATAGATGCGCTCTCTCCGACACTCAAAACTTGAATGAGGTTTAGTAAATGGACTGCTCGGTTTTCCCTTGGGCTCGAAAAGCTTTTCTCTCTGGACGTCCATTGGCTCCCAGCGCACGTCTTTTATATTTCTAAACCAATGGGGTGCGAGAATGACTTGGAATATAAATGAGGGGCCCAGCGACCAATCGAAGCCCAGCCTGTCCTATTTTTATGAATGGCTGAGTTTCATTCAGTTTCGAGATTTTTTCCCCTCACGTTTCAAAAGGCTCTTAAAGGGCCAGAGACAAGGAAAGTGCAGTCGTCAACAAAACTCAAGAAAGACAATTCAGTAAAATGCATTTTAGGTGCTTTATGTTTAAACTTGACTTAAACAACGGTGAACTATGTTCAAACAAAATGATGTAAACTAATACGACAAGTTCTAAAGATAGCACATTAAAAAGAACAAGAAATGTATGTTGATAGTAAGAGTTAAATATACAATACTTTTAAAATAATAGTAATAATAATAATAATGATAATAATAATAATAATAATAATGAAAACAAAATATGGAAAAATATTTTGTAGAATATAATAATAATAATAATAATAATAATTAATGCAAAATATGGTGTATTATAAAATATAATAATAAGAAGAACAATAATCATAATCATAAAAATAAACAAATAAAAATAACGATGAAAGCAAAATATGGTATAATATAAAATATTAATATTAATAAATAAATAATTAAATAATGAAAGCAACATATGTTATATTATAGAATATAATAATAATAATACAATTAATAATAATAATAATAATAATAATACCAATAACAATAATAATAATAATAATAATAATAATAATAATAAAAGTGCTGTCGCTTCACAGCAAGAAGGTCACTAGTTCGAGCCTCGGCTGGGTCAGTTGGCATTTCTGTGTGGAGTTTGATGAATGAATGGATATTAAATAAACATAATTTTGAAAGAAAAAGCTGGTGTATTGAAGAATATAATAATAATAACAATAATAATAATAATAATCATAATAATAATAATTTTAAGATTTACGTTTGAATAAAAAGCCAAATGAAAAATAAAACTATAATTATTTCTACATTACTATTGTTACTACAACCCCAACTGCTGCAGAATATATAATATTGAATTTTTGGTTTTGTTGTTATTAATAATAACAATAATAAAAAAAAAATAATAATAATAATAATAATTATTATTATTATTTATGCTATTTAAAAAAAATACAGAAATCTTTTGAAATCATTTTAACCACATTCTTCTTACACACTATGGAGTACAGTATATTACTGTGATCTTCATTATCTGCAACAGCGGCATCACAATGAACTGTGCAATCTTGTGATGCGCAAGGGATTTACTATGCATTATTTTGGTCAAGGCCAAATGTCCTAGAAACTATATTTAACAAAGCGGTTTCTGTGAAAAAGAGAGGGAGAGAAATCCTGCGTCAAGTGTGAGGAGGGATAATCTTCAAAATCCTTCTGGCTTTCGAGCAGAGCCCACTTGCACAGGAGGACAATGATAGCAGGAAAGAGATGTGCAGTATGCAGTAACTGGTGTCATTGTTTCTCCTGCTTGACGCTACCGAAGCTGGGCTTTTCAGCTCCGCCAAGATGTCAGGGTCTCCTTTTTATAGCACCTTCCACTAATGTGGTGGGAGGTGATTTGGGGGCGGCCAAGAGCATATTGTATTTCCGTTCTGATTCCTAAATCAAGAGTGGTGGTGGTGACACGGGCTTCAGTGGCCCAGAAGAACACCTCAGTGTTTGATATGCTGTGTTTTTTAGGGACAGATATTGCAGTGATCACTCACTGTGATACGCTCATCAGCAGGGCTTATTTGTGCCCATGACTGGGTCAGTGTGACAGTCCTGGCAGCCTGCCTCTCGCTGCAATGTGGGCTAATCCATGGAAGGAGATGTTCTGCACATGACAATAGAGATAAATGAGGAGTGACGAACACAGCAGCAAATCTGATCCCGACACCTGTATCAGCAAGAGCACAATGAAAATATTGAAACTTTTAAACCTGGACTGGCATTTGTGTTGAGTAAATGAACGTGCTCTGAAAACTCTGCTCAACACAGACTGTTAATAAAGTGGAATGAAGGATAACGCAGCTTCAGGCCACTGGAGCTCTCCCAAAGAGAGACATGATGGGACTTGATGACTATTAATAGTTCATGGAGAGATAATTCCTGCCTCATTATCTCTGCACACCCAAGACGCGTAGGCTTTGCCCCAGCTCACAGCTTCTTGTTGTGTCATCTGCATTTTTCATCTACCAGGGCTGTATTTACAAGCACAGAGGCCACAGGGCTGCTTGATGAAAACAAACCATCATGCAGCCTCACAGGGCATACAGTAAATACAACGATACAGTAAATACAGTGTTTGATACTGTAAATACACCGAAAGTGTGTATATGTTTGGTCACGTACAAGACATTCTGTTTACATTGTAAAAGTGGCGACTGGTCTAGAATGTGAAGAGTGTATTCGAATCACTAATGTTAATTGCACATTTTAGTTTATTTGGTAACATTTTAGTTTAAGTCACAATCAATTCATGCTATTAACTACAGGCTAAATAGTTATAGTTATTAAAGTATGATCGTACTATGCATCCATAATCCTAACCAAAAGCTAAATCCAACTTCTACTAACTATTAATAGATAGTTAATTAGTAGTTTATTAAGCTAGCAGTGTTTATTATTTGTTTTTTATAACCATGAATTGGGATCTAAACTAAAACTATGTACATTTTATTTATTATTTATTTATTTGTTAATACAAATATGGAATCTTAATTAAATAAAACAGGAATTAAAAGGTTTATTGACTAATAGACTCTTTGGGAAAGCCAAAAATTTCTTCAGTTGTTTACTAAGTCTATTTACTTGATTTCATTTGCAATAAAAGTAGGACCCTTGATGCGACACAGACAGTGGTGTCAATTAAAGGGATAGATCCCCCCAAAATGAAGATTCAATATTTACTCTCCATCAAGTTGTTCTAACTCTTTAGGCGTTTCCTTCCTTTTGAGCACAAGATAAAATATTTAAAAAAAACAAAACATTGGTAACCATTGATGTACATTTGTCCACATCAATTGGTACCGTTTCCAGCTTTCTTCTAAATATCTTGGCTTCACAGAAAGAAGGACCCTGGTTCGAGACCCGACTGGGCCAGGAGGCCTTTCCATGTGGAGTTTGCATGTTCTCTCCATATTCGCATGTATTTCCTCTGGGTACTCTGGTTTCCCCCACAGTCCAAATACATATATGTGAATTGAAACAGGATCTATGTGTGTGAATGGGAGAGCATGTGGGTGTTTCCCAGCAGTGACTGAGGGTTGTACTCTTAGTGATAGAGAACTAATAGAAGGGCATCTGCTGTGTAAAACAAACGCTAGAAAGGCGACCCCTGATAAACAGGAAATAAGCTGAAGGAAATTGAGTGATAAGTGCCAAAAACACAGCATTCAATAAAATGAAGAACATGACAACATGAATTTTTCATGAAATGTAAAAGATGAATGCATGATCAATGATATTCCTTGAACCAAAGCACCTATAAGCACTTAAATGGGAATAACTTGGCTATAACTTTTGTGGGCGGTGTTGTCATAATATCAAGCTGTTGTACAAATAAAGGTCTTAAGTCCTCAAAAGCACAGTACAGCACGAGTACAGATTGTTTCTTCAGCATGTAGGGTCTGAAATGCTCTGGCACACACTCTCAAAAAAAAAAAAAAAAAAAAAATACAAGTTGTAGAAGTTGGTACAAATAATGTTCCTTAAGAAACAGTTTTGTACCTTTGTAAAAGTTGTACCTTTTAGACAAAACCTCTTATGATACTGCTCTGTACCTTTTATGGTTGAAATGAAGGTACACAATTATTCTCATGAAAAAGGTACATAAGTGTTGGACAACTCCTTTATTACAATATCTATGAAAATAAACATTACTGGAAAGGCAAAGGGATTTTATGAATAATTTCCATATTAAAACATGAATCATAATTTAAAAGCATATATGTTTAAAGAAACTCATAAACATTAATTATTAAGTTCTATAATACAGAACAACTGGTAAAACATATACTATAGTTATTTTAAACTAAACATTTAATACATTAATAATTTTCTGATAAATACATTTTCATTATTGATATCCGCACCTTTTGGCATTTGCTTTCCACTACGCACATGAGCAAAAAAATGCAAATACAAAGTATTCATGCAGACAATTTACTATTGTACTATTGACATTTACCATTGTAAAACTAATCAAACATTGTGCATATCTATTTACAATACTTTTGCATAATTCTATTTCTATTTTTATATTTTTTATTTAAAATTAAGTAAATTCAAATGGAATAATGTATTTAGCAAAATGTTTAGCAAAAAATAGGTCTTTTGTTTTATGTTAAAGTATTTTTTATTCTTTATTGTCAAGGGAAAATTTGCATTTAAAAAAAAAAAAACTTTTTTAAAAACATTACTTAAAATGTATTTGATGTTTTAAATCTACATAATTTTTTCCCCCCATTTTAGATAAAGCAAAATGCCTTTAAATAGTTTTTGAAGGAACACATTTGATACTGTTAAGGTACTAAGTGTCTTCTCACTTTTGAGATGTACTTTTGGTTTTAAAAACCAAAGGTACATTTTGGTTTCCCATGGTACAAATCATGTCTTTAAAAGTACAAAATGCATGGTGCAGGTTTATTTCTTTGTCTTAAGGTACAATTCTCTTACATAAAAAGGTACTGCTCAGTGACAAGGGTTTGTACCTTCTTTGGTACAACATTGTACCATTTTTCCTGAGAGTGTACGTTGACATGAGGACTGAACTGTGTAAAACTTAAATACAGCACTAAAAGCTTACAGTATTTTCTCCTGAGTACCTCATATCATCAGTGCAAGGACACTGAAATCTGTGATTTATTTTGTGAACTAAAATTCAATCAAGTTAAGTAGAGGATTGTGTCGGGCACCTTTGCGGATGTAAAAAGGCAACCCAGTCGAGTCACCCAAAGAACAACACCAGACACAGAGCTTCAGTCTCTCAGTTTATTCAATAAAACTCTTGTGTCCATTAACATGGCAGCCAACAGCTTACAAGAAACAGAGTAACAGAGTCTAAGTGGGTCTTTCAAGGGCAAAAGAAATCACCCTTTAACCCCATCTCAGTCAGCAGGACTCCTGTCCTTGAACCTTGTTGCCTACCACACATATGGACTGCTACAAACCACACTAACCCTAAGGCAGGAATAAGACAGTGAGTTAACGCACATGTAGAACATCACATTCAGGGTTGATATGGGCTCTACTGCATCAGTCCCACTCAATACTGTTCATCTGTCCCAGCTAAGAATAGAGCTACACTGAGATAAGCCATACGGTCTCTAAGAGACACGTAGGATGAGCAGAGAGAGAAAGCATCTGTTTGTGTCTCAAAGTTAGAGGGCATAGTGATGCCAACACCATAAGTTTACATCAAATTTGAGTCCTGGATTCTGGTTTACTGTTCTTCAAAACCTTTTTTGATTTGGTCTCAAGATTCCAGGGTTGAGCAAAATTCAGAACTGAAGACTTGACTATATTAAGTTAGAATCTTCTTCATGGATTTGAATTGTAATGAACGCAGTATTATAAATACAACGTAATTTTAAAATTATTCAACAAGAGGAAAAATCTATTTATTTTTGACCTTTAAACTAGTGAGTTGAAACAGAATAGAGCAAAATAGAATGAATCCATCCATACACCTGCTTTCATTCAATTTATGAGCTGGAAAAGAACAAAACAGAATTCATCCATTCATTCGTTCTTGTTCAAGTCCTGACTTACTAACAGAATATAATTCATCCCCCTATTCCCTTTTAAGTTATTATGAGTAATAGTATCTGGGCTTGATAAAACCCCCCTTGACCTGCCAAATGCAGGAAGATTTCACCTGTGGTGTGTTATAGACACCCCCAGTAGCCACTTTGGCTGATGGAAAATAATGTTTAAATTGCCAGTGCTGCTTTGTCACTAAAGATTAGAATTTTAGTTTAAGATCATTTGTCAGTATGAGTGCAAATGTGATCTTAGATTTAAGAAGCAGCCCGACTGATAAATGTTCACATGAGCAAAAAAAGGCAGGTGAATACCGAATGAGAAGATGATTAGGCGCACGGTGAGACACAGGCAATCCTCGCTCACTGAGGCAGTGTCAATATTTTGCTTGTTTGACACATTATTTAAAATTTGTGGCATGGAAATAATTAGTTTGATGTGGCCAGAGAAAAAAAATGGTTAATCCTTAGGGTTGAGCCTTGAAAATTCATGTGAAATAAAACTAATCGCAATGTGACCCCACAACCCATTTGCACATGCTCATTGAGCAAGGTCACGACACACACAAAAAAGGTAGATTAATGAGGAGGCATGTGGACATAACACAAAATTTAAATCAAGTAATTTTAGCGAGCCAAAGTTAAATTTATGCATACAAAATATATTTTCCTAATGATAAAATTGTTGCTTGTAAAAATGGTGAGTGGCTAGTAACATTGGAAAAATACTAGCCACAATGGTTGGTTATCAAAAAAGTTAATATCAAGCCCATAATACAGTGGTCACCAAACTTGTTCCTGGAGGGCCGGTGTCCTGCAGATTTTAGCTCCAACCCTAATCAAACACACCTGAACAAGCTAATCAAGGTCTTACTAGGTATACTTGAAACATCCAGGCAGGTGTGTTGAGGCAAGTTGGAGCTAAACCCTGCAGGGACACCGGCCCTCCAAGACCGAGATTGGTGACCCCTGACATAATAGAATAGAATAGAGAATAGAATAGTTTCAGTTCATCCTGCTTTCATTCAGTTTATGAGCTGAAACAGAACAGAACAGAACAGAATTCATCCATCCAATCATTTGCTCCTTTTAAAGTCATGAGTTAATAGAACAGGATAGAATTCATCCTTCCGTCCATCTGTTCTCTTTTAAGTATTGACTTAGTAGAGCAGAATAGAATTGACCAACCTACTCCATTTTAAGTTATGATTAATAGAATAGAATATAATCAGTCCATCAAATACTTTCCAACTCATAAGTCAGAATATAATATCATACAATAGACACACAGTGGCTCAGTGGTTAGCACTGTCGCCTCACAGCAAGAACGTCAGTCTTTCGAGCCCAGACTGGGTCAGTTGGCATTTCTCTGTGGAGTTTGCATGTTCTCCCCATGTTCCTGCAGGTTTCCACTGGGCGCTCAGTCCTAAGACATGTGCTACACAGTAGGTGAATTGGGTAAGCTAAATTGTCAGTAGTGTATGTGTGTGAATGTGAAAGTGTGTGGTTGTTTCCTAGTACTGGGTTGCAGCTGGAAGGGCATCCACTGTGTAAAACATATGCTGGATACTTTGGCGGTTCATTCCGCTGCGTTTTGACCCCTTATGAATAAAGGGACTAAATCGAAGGAAAATGAACGAATAGAGAAGGTCTCCATCCATTCACTCGTGGTCAACCCATGAGCTGGCACTGAACAGAATGTTTCTCCATTTAACTTGACTTCTGATCACGTCAAACAGAATGACAGCAAAAGGAATGCACCGAATAACGACAGCTCAGCACAAATACTAAGTGCAATTCAGAATCTAGTTTGCTACTTTAAATTAATTTCTGCTAATACAAATAAATGTAAGGGCATTGTCAGTTCAATTCTGAATAGAGCACAACCCTGCAAGAGGCAGCACGGTTTTGACAGATAAAATCCGATCATTATAGTGAGAAAAGAGACATTGATGGGCAGATTGAGCAATCACAGTTTTCGAACAGCTAAAAATAACAGATAAAAGTCAGCCAGTCCAAAAACGAAGACATATGTGGTGTCAGAGACATTATGGAGCTCATTTGTGAGGTGCAGGTCTTTGCTCTGCCACCTCTCCTCACTCTGAAAGCTGAGAGCAAGTAGGCCAGTGTGATGACACAACAAAAATGAGTTATTGCAACACAGCAAAACAGATGTTAACCTCTCATTTTGTTCGGTGGATTATTTTCAGTGACATGTATTGCAAAAGTCTTTGCTCCAGGCAAAACGCTATTTTGTATTGGTAAGTTAAGGCTATCAGTTATTCACAGAAATGACACAGAAGGACCATTTAGAAATGACATTTCCCCGTAGGTGACATTCCTCAGTTTGATCAGCATCAAAACCTCCGTCTACAAAATACAAAACAGAACATCCACAATGAACATGCTACTAAATGGTCAAGGAAAAGTACAGTGGATAGATATAGATACGAGGGGCTTGGAAAGAGTCCCAAAAATATAATCATGTGAAACTAATGAGGTTGCAACAATCAGCGTGGTCTCTCTCTCTTCAGGCAGGCGTCTTTGTCTTCTTTGTTTCAACAGGCATGCGGTGGTTAAACTTTAGAGAAAATATAAACAATATCTATATATACATGACTGTTTAAAATCATTCTAAACTGTAAAATGAAAAGTAGATTTGTAAACATGCACTCGTAACCAAACCGCCAGACTGTCACGCAGGATAAACCATCTGTCCAACGACCACAGAAACAATGGGGCTCTATTAGCCAAATCCACCAGTAACTTCTATGATAAACGAAGCGACTGGAGGTGAACGTTTGTTCTGTGGTCATGTGGAGAGATTAGCATTATTTTTTTCTTCAGGACACTGGCGTAGCTTCTGCGGTTCTTTAAAGGGAACATTAACCTGCCGACCCCATTAAGAGCTCGGTTTCTAAAGCCCAAACCTGAACTTTAAAACATTCTGCATTGGTGAAATTATATACAGTTCCAACACAGACCTTTGCACACTGAGAAAGCATCTGATGATCACTGCATGTTGATCTATATCAGGCACATCTGCCTGATGGCTAAAGTCAATCATGTGATCCATTAGGTATCACTTCTAATCTCTGATACTATATTAAGTTACACCTTTAAACACATTCATATATATATGCACACAAGGCTCTTGGATTATACAAATACTGATACATGGTGGGCATCTTTAAGTTAAATATTCTTCATGAGTCCTCTCAGAAGGGCTAGAAAAACGAAGGGCCTCCCGTTCTATGCATTCATCTGTGCCGCATTCACACCAGTTTGACCGTCGACCTGAAATTGCGAGCTGATGTTTTCATGCTGCAATTAGGAATAGTGTTTCACTCCCTGAAATAGGACGTTAAATTTAGGCTCTGTCCATGCAGCAGTAAATCAAACCCCACTGCAGTAGCTTGTTGTGACAGTTGAGGACCAGAGGATTCAGTGTTAATGCCAGTGCTGGATCAAGTTCAGCCTGTCTCTGAATGGAGATGCTGTAAAGCTACAGAGGAAAGACTTTCCGTTTTCTCAGAAATATGTGGCACGATTATTCAAGTACAGTTTGTTGACATTAGTCAATGCATTTGCATTCATAAATTAACAACGTTTTACAGCATTTATTAATCCTGGTCAATCATGTTAAAGTCTACATATATTTACAGACTTTGGAATGTATAATTGGACATTATAAATTATAAAATATTACAAATACACATAAATAAACAGTAAACAATGGTATTGAAACAATGGTATTGGCCTAAATCGTGTAGTTAAGTTTATAAATTACATAAACATACATTAATAAATGGTGTATATATCTATATATATTTTCCAAATTGATCATTTTGATACATTTTAATGTTAACAAATCAATAATTGCCATAGACCTTTATCATTATCTCTAAATTTGTTAATAATTTAATTAATACTTAAAAAAAACAGATAAAATTTAAACCAGATCAAATCTTTCTTTAAACAGCCTTGGTTTGCTGATCTTAGCTTGATGAAAGCCTGTTCCCAACAAGATGAATGTTTAGTGAGAAAATTTAGTGTGATAATCATTTGAAAAACTGGCCATTCTGGCTCCCGTTCTGTTGCAGCTGCGTTTACACACAACTTTTACACACAACAGGCGTTGTAACCACCTGGTTGATCTTTTGTCCATTGGTTATCACAATTTTCCAATTGCTTAGAATAATGTCAGGAACAAAACTTAATCAAAGACATGAGCACATTTTGATACAGTGCACCTTGAAGTTAATGCAGTTTTGCAAGCAAACAAAACGAGTGGTAAAAAGACGACAAGTCGTCTGTGTTGTCTCTTTATGCCAGATTTTAAGCAAAAATCTGCAATGTAAAGAAAACAGCTGAGCAAACTAGCCTGTTCAGTCTGAAACTACATGTATGAATAACTTTCTATATAGGTAAATTTAAATTCATTCATTCATTCATTCATTTTCTTTTCATTAATCAGCCAGCATATGTTTTACGAAGCGGATGCCCTCCCAGCTGCAACCATCACTGGGAAACATGCATACACACTTATTCACACACATACACTATCTCCTATCTATCGCTTTCTTCATTCTATATAGCTCATGTTGTTATGAATTTATTCGCTTATTGCAATGCTCAAGTAAAATGAAGTAACGTTTGAACAGCTGTCCTGACAGTATAGTAAGCTTTCATCAATTTTTTTGAATTCTACGCATCGACTCAATTCACTAAACTGAACAGCCATTCAGAATGATCTCTCTCAATCTCAAATTGGTGCTGATATGAGCCTAACCAGCTTGACAGGGGCTCAGAGATGGCCTGTCTGCAATGAAGAAGTTAAAGTTGCATTTTTATATTTATCTGTTTAAAAAAAAACATTGAAATTAGATCAAATTTTAGAGTTAAATCATTTTGTTTGTGCAAACAGGGCTTTAAGATGATCTTCAGTTGATCCAGCTGGATAACTTACTAGTCTCCCAGATTGATCAGTTGAAAAGGGCTCAAATTCCTCTAAAACCAGCAGACAGGCAAACTAACATAGGCTAGTGTAAAGATGTCATAAAAATCTGCAACCAAGCTTACATGGCACAATACTTTTGTTTTGTCTTGAGAATATCATTAATATTATTCAATTATTGCATAAATTGGCACATTGCTAATAAACAATGACTATGTTTACATGGACGTCAGTAATGGAATGATTTGCCTTAATCTGAATAAGACAATAATATGATTAAGGTGTTTACATGAGTTACTTTTTGAATGTTCCTTACATGATCCCGTTTTACATGTTATAGCACATAGTTTGATTAATATCATTGCGTCACCACACTATCCACATTTGTGTTCGAATCTGGAGTTTTATGTAATTTTAAGTGTTTCACTTTTAATTTGTCAACTTTAACAGCAGTTTGGCACTTTCACTTTTCATTCAGGAACATTTTATTCATGTCCCCCATGACAAACGAGATATTAGACGCAAGTATGACCTGCTGGTAGAGTGTTGTTTTAATGAAATTTGATCCTTATGGGAAAAAAAAAAAACTTTTTGCGGTGTGTGTCTTTAGCCCTATACTGACTCGATAGGTGCAGAGAACAGTGTCAAACAGCCGTGTGTGTATAAACTATCCTGTCGCAAAATGCGGTGAAAATCCTACATGACATTAATAGTTTGATTAAGGTGTTTACATGTCTGTACTGCACTTCAATAATGCGACTATACTCCACTCAGGCTTGTAGCCAGGGGGCATTCAGGTGGTTCAAAAGACAAAGGTCCAGAATTTGTCCCATACACCAAATTTGTTCTTTTTTGACTGCTAGGTTTAGACCAAGAAGAATCCTTTGTTGGGTGTCGCTTTGGTGTGATATCAGCTAATAAGTTTTTGTTCAGTGCACAAAATTATTTATGTGCAACATTCAGCTGTGCAAGAACACATACAATCTGACGTAATTGAAGTAATTTTTCATTACTGTATTTTTACTGTACTTTTTGTAACTTTTTTTCTAGTGTATGTAGTTTTTAAATAGAGAAATTATTTTACAAGTAACTTTTATTCTACATCTTGGACTTTATTCCTAAAACAAAAAATGACCAATGAAAAGGTGTGAAGCATCAAAAGCGATCCATATTAAAATTAATCTATCATTTTGTCCATTTTCAAATGTGTTTTTTTTTTGGTTATGATGACCATCTGACAATCCATTTCAGCTAAAGTAGTGCTTAAATGTAAAACTAAAACGCAGTATTTAAATCTCATAAAAAGCAAAAAGGTCCACCCCTTTCACAAGGCTGGTTATGGTCCTACCACATGTCTTAATTTAATTTCTGTTTAGTTCGATTATGACCCTAATCTGGTTATATTCATAAAAAATCTCTGTTTACATGGTAGACTCTTAATCAAATTATTGTCCTAATCGTATTTAATCGAATTATTGGTGTCCATGTAAACATTCTCAATGATCAATACAATGGTTTCAATACCATATCAACTCTTCCAAGGCTTCTTTAAACTGGATTTTTGAAAGACCTTAAGTCCAATTCTCCACACTGAGCACTAACACTGCTGTTTTAGGAGGGAGTTTGGGGTTAAATGAACATCTAATTTATTGTAACCAATCCGGCACGGTCAGTTTTGTGGCCTGAAAAATGAACAGCAAAAAATGCCCCGAGCAAACGACAGAAGCTGAAATCTCTTTCAGGCCAGTCTAATCTATGCCTATCCCTATCAGCAGACCCCCAAAAACATCTTCATAATGGATGAGTTTGCTGTTTCATCTCTTTAGCGGTGGCATGTTGTAGGGCCTAGGAGAGGCACTGGAATGAGTGCTTTGCATGCACTGATGTATAATTCAGTAAGCTCCTCCAGAAGGAAAGTTTGTTCCCTGGTCCTGCTAGGCTAAGCCAGGGCCCAGTGACGTCCATATGTGCACCACCAACCCTCAGGTAAAGAACATTATCGTGTCAGGGTGCTTTTCGCTCTCTTTCTCTTTTTGATTTGAACACATTTGTTCTCCATTTTCCCCTCTCTTTTTCTCTTGGATTTGGCAGTATCTTCTGATGGGCCGTCTCAAGAGTAGAGAGAGGGCACACAGTGTGATCCCAAGGCAGTGGCCTACTGGTCTGGGGGGATTTGGTTGGAATTGAGTCATAGCTTACAGGTCACAGGCCTGTGATAAGACGATCTGGATGATAAGACACAGGAAGTGGTCATGACACTCAGACAGGGTCCGTGTTGGGAGATGGAATCCATTAGAGGCCCATTACAGTGTTGTGTTTGTATTGATTTGTCTCACAAAAAAGGGTTTGAATGGTCTCTTCTCTTTGGGTCTCACCAACCAAAGATGAAGAAGAGGCTGAGAAAGATGGAGACGCTTGAGTGTGATTGTATGACTGTAGAAGAGTGACCTTTGGAGTCCCACATCTAGTCCCGACTTCTGTTGCGCTTCTTGAAGAAGAAGAACGGCGTTTTCTGTGGCGGACCCAACAGCATTGGCACCTGGTTCTTATGCGTGATCCGTATCTGCAGATAAGAAGGGAAGATTACTCTCTGAAGAACAGCAAATCTGAACAGTTGGTTAAATCCTTCTGCTTGTTAATTTACTCAGTCTTTTAAACAGTTGTCTTGCTCGCATTTGGCAAACGAGCTGACAGAAGTCACACATGTCCAGATTAACGGGCACAAATTTGAGAACGTGAGAGCTGACCTTGAAACTGAAATAACATCCTATATTCCCCTCTGCACAGTTGGGCAAATTAGAGAGGACTAAAAGCACAGCGGCACACTTTTTATAGAGTTTTTGCTGATGGAGAAGTATATATAGCAGAGGACATTGTGCTGGAGCTACGTGCAGATGGAAAGCTGCATGTTTATTTCACTCTCCTAATGACATAATCAGTCAATGGCAGTGTGTGACATGACAGTGTTTTAATTAACAGTCTGCTCGCTGGGATGGTTGAATGTACGAAGCTGAAACAATATGGAGGAGACTGTTTTCTGAGATAGAGAAATGGTTGTATCCTGAATTGATTGGGTTTGAAAGCATATTGGGTGATTATGTATCTTATACTGTAAACCCCACTGTTGTCATTACTAAAGATATTAAGTTAATATAACTTGACATTACTTAAAATAACTTTAAAACTTTAAAACAGGTGTGTTTAACTTACTCATTAGGCAGCAAAAACTCAATTAATATTTTAAGCTTTTTGAACTAAACATTTAAATTCATTTCAATGATTCATCATGTCTCTGTTTAAAATGATTGGTTGTGCTTGAACTTCTGCCTTGACCATCGTGCTGATTGGTTAATATATGACACAAGGTGGTCATTTTGCTTGTTAGAAAAAGAAAAGTTAAATAAGTAAGTAGATATTTACACGCTTATAAATATTTTTCTTAATTGATAAACATTTAGGGGCGACACGGTCACACGGTAAGTAGTGCTGTCACCTAACAGAAAGAAGGTCGCTGGTTCGAGTCCCAGTTTGGTCATTTGGCATTTCTGTGTGGAGTTTGCATGTTCTCCCTGTGTTGGTGTGGGTTTATTCTGGGTGCTCCATTTCCTCCCACAATACAAATACATGCGCTAAAGGTGAATTGGGTAAGCTAAATTGTCCGTAGTGTATAAGTGTATGTCCTGGTCCTCCAGGTTAGGGTTGAGCGTTTGGGATAATGATCCACCTTGAAAAAATTAGTTACGAAAGCTACATGGTGCTGCTAAATATCAACTACAATATAAACGACCCTGGGAGTATGCAAGTAAGTAAAGAATATAAAAGTTTTGCATTATATAGCAAACAGTATGTGTGTAACATTTGTTTTTTAAATAAAAAGTCTTAAAATGTAAACAACTTATAAAAAACATCCCATAATGTAAAAATACTTTGTCATTTAATAAGAATATATTATTAACTTAATTTTGACAAAAATGTCAGATAGAACCTTATAATTTTAAGGTGACGATCTGTACTTGAACATTTTAAGTAATTTGTAAATAAACAATTTATGTTAATTCAATGAAGAGACCACATTTGGTCAACTTGATTTCATGAGTTTGTCGATTTCCCATTACATGAATTAACTGAGAGAATCACTTTCCTCAAATCATTTGAGTAGCCTCAACTTAATAGGTTTACACTGTACGACTGGGTTTTATTTGTATGACTTTACTTCATGGGATTTTTAAGAACTGGCAGGTTCAGCAGTCTCTTCCAGAATCCAGAATATGCATGTATTAACGTTCTTTGGTCATTTGGAATGTAGTATAGCATAATCATTGTGGTGCAATTTGCCGAACCAACAAAACCACTGGCAGGTTCAGCAGTCTCCAACCAACAAAACCAGCAATAAAAATAAGGAAAAAGACTGGATGTTACTAGCCAATTAATTTTGAGTTGCAATATGTTCTATAACCTGATATTGCAAGCAATTCCAAGGTCATGCATATTATCTCTAGCAATTGCATGAAATACTGCCATGCAAAAGCAAAAAGGTGAAAATAAATGGACAAATCTGAAAAATCCATGACCGTCATAAAATTGTGGATAGGTATACTGAGTTAATTAAATCATTTTTCTAATTGTCTTATTGTCAGTGTCACATTTATAAATACATTTGTGGGGCAACTACATTTTTTAAAGTCACTTTTGATGATGATGTTGATGATGACTTTCACACTCTAGAAAGTTAAAAGTTTACCAAAAACTTCATATTCTGTTCTCATTTACTCTAGCTTTACTTGGTCCAAACCAGTTTCTTTCTTTGTTTGAGTTATTTTAAAGACAAGCAAAAACCTGTAACCATTGACTTTTATAGTATATGTTTTTCTTACTGTGGATGTCAATGGTTACAGTTTTTTAACTTTCTTTAAAATATCTTAATTAATGTTCTACAGGGAAAAAAATGCAAACAGGTTTTATTTAAACGAAAGGTGAGAAAACAGATTATATATATTAATTTATAGGTGACACAGAGGCTCAGTGGTTAGCACTGTCACCTCACATTAAGAAGGTCGCTGGTTCAAGTCACGGCTGTCCCAGTTGGCGTTTCTGTGTGGAGTTTGCATGTTTTCCCTGTGTTAAATGGGTTTTCTTTCAGGTGCTACGGTTTCCCCCACAATCCAATGACATGCGGTACAGGTGAATTGATTAAACTAGCTGTTCACAAGGTTGTTATAAATGTGGCCAATATCAGATTTCCAGTGTGAACAGATCATGATCCTAAACTGACCTGTATGTGCTAAAGTACAATTACGGACAGCACAAAATGTCTAGTTATGCACACAATGTGTGTACTTTATGAAGTACGCACGTTGTCAGATTAAGTTTAATATGATTATTGCACTTTTCACAAACAAATGTGGTGTATTTGATGAACTGTAGATGGTTGTTCTGCTACTACTAATTTGTATTTTGGCATTTGAAACCTAAAATAGGCAAGGCAAGGCAAGGCAAACTTTATTTATAGAGCACAATTTAACACAACCGTAGTTGATCCAAAGTGCTTTACAATAAAATAAACTAGACAATAAAACTAAAAATAACTGGTATTATAAATACAATAAAATATATTTAAAAGTAATACTAAAATATAAATAATACAAAAATAACATGCATGCATCAGTCAAAGGCAAGAGAGTAAAAATGTGTCTTTAAGTTAGATTTAAAAGCATCCAAAGAAGGAGAGATTCTGATATTCAGAGGGAGACTATTCCAGAGCCTTGGGGCCGCAAAACTGAAAGCTCGATCACCCTTTGACTTGCAGCGAGACCGAGGGACAGACAAAAAAAACTGATCATGTGATCTTAAGAATCTGCGAGCTGTATATGGCCTAATAAGCTCGCTGACATAGGCCGGGGCAGAATTGTGCAAAGCTTTATAAGTGAAAAGAAGAATTTTAAAATCAACCCTGTATTTTATAGGTAGCCAGTGCAATGAGGCAAGGACAGGGGAGATATGCTCTCTTTTCTTAGTTCCTGTTATTAATCTGGCGGCTGCATTTTGGACCAACTGTAGCCGAGAGAGTGTTGACTGAGGTAGGCCAATATACAAAGAATTGCAGTAGTCTAAACGAGAGGAGATTAAAGCATGGGTTACGATTTCTAAATCTTTTTTAGAAAGAAAGCGTTTAACTTTTGCCACCAATTTAAGCTGGAAGAAACTGCTCTTTACAACTGCATTTACATGTTTGTCAAACTGCAAGAGTGGATCAAAGATAACTAAAATAAGGTCTCTTGTGATTCAAAACACTGATCATCTGTGGTTTTGTGCGCATCTTTCTGACCACCGGTGAACTCATCAAGAGTAATGAGCAGCTGCAGATTGACCTGTGAAGGCTGAGTTTTCATATTCATATCATTTTCATATCATAGTCTTTCATATTTGGTTCTGTTAATGTATTAATAATTTAAACAAAATCTAGCTATTATATGTAGGCCTATGTGTTTTATTCAATTAATATTTATACAATTTTTATGGACATATTTTTATGTTAAATTTAACTGAACAATATTTTTTTAAAGGTAAATGGTTTATTTTTGATTAACAAGTGCCAGTTTTGCGTAAATGCCCGTTTTCAAAATGAACAACCAACTTTTAATAGTAAAGTATTTGCCCTGTGTGTCATTCTACTATGCTGCTGAAGAGTAGATGATGTCGATCGAAGATTATGTAAAAGTCACATAAAATCCTACATAACCGATCACACTGCGATCTGAAACATCGCAGTCGCCACACAACATCATAAGACATTAATATTAGGTTAGATCGTGACGTCAGGTGATTAAAATTCAATTTCTAGAGAGCGTTGTAATGTTATTTCGCTGTTCAATAACGACATCAAATTACATTGATATTTGGTTGATTTTAGGTTGTGTTGAAAAGTGACCAAAATCTAACATTTGATACATGTCATAGTGATAACGTTCACACAATGTCTAAGTGTAACATGATTAGACGTTGATATTTGGTTGATGTTAGGTTGATTTTAGGTTGGACGTTGGACATTTCCTAACAAAATTCAACATCCTCACGATGTTGGGGTACAAAGTCAATATGACGTCAGGGATCAGATCTGTATTTATTACTACATATGAAAGTGGCACAAATCTGAATTGAAAAGATTAGATTCCATGTGGTTTGGGCTGTTCACACTGTCAAAACAAAAACAGATCTAAGTAACATAATGTCTGTTGTGTTGATGCATAAAATCTTTCTTAATCCTTTTGCACTTGTAGGGGAGAACAGTAGTGTTTACAAGCAAAATACATTTTTATTGAATTGTTCGCTGTGGCAAACTGTTCTGAACTCCTGAACGAAAATTCACTTTGGCTTCATTTTGTTCAAAATTCAATCTGAGATTTGACTTGAAGGTATTAAGGCCTTTGGTTCTGTTTATTCACATTGTCTACTATGGCTTATGAAAGAGTCTGTGTTTCCAAAATTCAAATAAAAGAGTAAAAGAAAGCAAAAATCAAGTGAGCTGACCGTGCATGGCGGCTGCATCCACGGCTCTCCATCAATCTGCATGGGCAGCAGTCGGGACGTCCTGCGGACAGAGAGACAAGTAGAGAGAAAGAAAGACAGAGCTGTTACGGGTCAGGTCGTTGACCAGGCAGAACGCGGGCACGAGGCTCCTATACAACACTTTTCCTGGACGGCTCTGAACACTGCACTCTTTGTTCCCACAGCTTGTTCCCAGCCGGGCCCCTTACTCTCTAAACCAACACACTCACACAGTTCAGCACCTCCGTCCCCATATGAACACAATGTAACAAAAAGTTAGTTTAGTCTTTTCAGCAGGGCCACCACAAGTTAAAGCAACACCGCATGGGAGAATGACAATGATGAATGCCCTATTAACATCCATTACGGAAAGTATGAGGTCGCAGGCAGACCATCCTGTGTACAGGTGAGGAAACACCAGCAAGAATTGTGAATAAACTCCTCGCTCTTAAGGTCATTATGAGGGTTTAATGGAGCGAAGCAGGCCGGGGAAACACAAACTTGTGAACTAGCAGCTCAGACGTGATGAGTCTCCAACGGTTCATTAGCATACATCAGGACTGAGCAGTGTGTGTGTGTGTTTAGACATGCTACAAACATCATTATTCATCAGTGTGAGGCATCCAGAAAGTTAAAGCTGTTGGCAAAGCGAATGACAGCAGGTCAAAGGTCTGATTTATAGGCTGCATTGGCCAAGAGTGGACGTCTTGCAGAGGGGGAGGGTGTAGAGAGACGTTTCAGAGCCATGGACACAAGTGTTTGTCTATGAGCTGGACAAACACTGAACTCTTAGTCAATGTGTATGTGGATGGGCATGAACTGCTGACCTGATGGTGACATTGGAACACTGTGCAAGGCGCCGTCCAGCACTCTTCAATCCTGTATAGATCTGACCCATCTCGATGGCTCCTTCCAAACCCACCACCTCCAGAAGCTGATCACTTAGATCTGTTTATCCAAAAAAAAAAAAAAAGAAGACAGAGAGAGTCTTATAATTCATGTGTCAGCTTTTGCGTATGTGTTTTTACTAGATTTCCTAAAGAGAGAAGACAAAAGTCTTGTTCGCCTAGCTAAGTTTTATAAATAACAAATAATAACTTGACCTCTATTTAATCATTTGGTATCAGAAATGGCTTATAAGAAAGGCAAAGGCCTCTAGATTATGCTTATTTTAACAAAAAATAAAATAATTATATATATATATAAATTAATATATATATATATATATATATATATGATCATGCCTTAATTTAATTAGGACAGTAAGGTCTGACTTTGCTTAGACAAAAGGCTTGTCACTTAACAGAAATAATGTACAGTATAGAATATAAGCTCATGGTGCAGTGGAAAAAGAATTAATATTGTGTATGACTCCCATGAGCTTGAAGGACTGCATCCATGCTCAATAATGTTCATGTTTGGTGACTGGGCTGGCCAATCCTGGAGCAACTTGACCTTTTTTGCTTTCAGAAACTTTGATTTGGAGGCTAAAGAATGAGGGGTGCTATCTTCTGCCACTTTTCCAAATGATCAACTAGAAGTCAAGTTATTATTTGTTGCTCCTACATCTGGGATCAATGATAAGACTTTTGTCAGGTAGTGTACTTGAGTTGGTTACAAATTTTTGGAGTACAGTTTTTGACATCATTAAATGTTTGTAAATAGTAGATGATGACATTTTTAGATGAACTGTCCCTTTAAGGTAACCTCTAAATACTCCAAAAGATGCTGAGAAATCAATGTAGCTATGGATAATTCTAATGTTAAACAGAATTTACAGCAAAATATTTATAAACAGAATATAACTGGATCTATATCACATCTGCATCACCACATAAACACTAACACTAGGAAAGTAAATCAATAGTTTGAAGTATGAAAGAATATGTCAACACAGGCTCATTGGAAATACATAACTCTACAAAACTACATACGTACTTCAATATGTTTGACAGCAGTTTCTTGTTAAAACGAATGCTACAGGGCAGTAAGATATAGAGTGATTTGTTCCTTTTCACACTAATGATATTTATAGAGGCTTGTATTGACATTTTTTTCCCACACAACACCAAATAAATACAGGAAAACAACTTAACAATGTCCATAATTTAGACTCTAATGCATTTCTGTCATGTTCACTTTGCTCAATAGCTCACTTTATTCGAGTCTTGTGTAACTAATTTGCGAATAGAGAAATTAAAGCTATGTAAAATCAAGGTAAAACTATGTGGTTGTGGTGCAATTTCATCTTGTGTTTGCTTAATAAAAAAACTGTTGGTTAGGTTTAGCAAAGGGTTTAGGTCAGTGGTTTGTTTGGTGACCTAAATGACACATCAAACCTTCTTCTTAAAATGTACAGTAACACTTTATTTTGATGGTCCATTAGAGTAGATATTTAACTGACTATAAGAAACTTTGAAAGTACATCTCATCTTACACTAACCCTAACTCACTGTAACCCCAACCCAAATCCCCAACCTAACAGTTCACTTATAATCTAATGAGTATTAGTAGGCATAGATGTTCAACAATTAGATCATCAAAATAAAGTGTGACCAAATGTACTCTTAGTAATGCATTTCACATTTGCAAAATGTAGACTGCGTTCTCTGTGGATTTGTCATCTGAAATATGCAATGAAACATACCTGGCACAACGTACTTTATGTTTTTGCATAAATATAGGCTGAGGCACGTATTTCCAATGAGCCTGGTTTGAAAAATGAGCACAGATCTAGAGGGTAAGAGCTGCTGAGGTCGGTGGTTAAACTTACTAGTAGGCTAAGCTTTAGTAAATGCTTGTAAAACATTGTTATCCCTTTACCCACTCATTAACTTTCTCTCTCACACACTAGCAAACTAGGGTCATGACAGCAAGTGTCCTATATGCGCAAACACACACACACTGAGGAAATGACTAAATGTCTGTTGCAGAGTAGGAGAATCAGGCCAACTAAATGAGTGATTTATAAAAGCCTCTTTATTTCATAGAAGGCCTCCTTTAGTGACTCATTATTCAAGAGCCAATGCACTCAAATCAGTGCATGATGAAGAGGATAATACATGTAATTCTGTTTCAGGAGTATGAAACTCCTGCTAATTGAGGGATCTAATGTAAATTTAGCATTAATTAGTCTTTTATTTTTAAATTAGCATTTCAATTATTAAATTTTCCAGTGTTCATTCTGAGTTTTTAGTTATGTTGTCATAATTTCATTACTTTCCATTTAAATACACATTTATTTAATATTAATATTAATTAATATTTAATATAAATATTGCTAATATATTTTTACTTGTACCAATGTATAATCAGTTGCCAGGGCCTGTAGTTTTTTTATTTCATGTAATATATATACACACACACACAAATTTAATATTTTATATAATATTTACACTATAAATTATCATTTATTCATTTAGAAGGCACTTTTATTTAAACATGAGGCATACAACAAAAAATCTTAAAAGGAGTTATACTTTGTATAATGTACACTTTTCTTTCAAGTGTTAAATTTTTAAATTTTCATGAAAGAAAGCCACTGTTATATCCAAGATGCTATAATCCTAAGAGATGAGTGCTGATCTTCCTGCAGTGCAATTCTGTTCAATGGTGATCTGAGTCAAATCCAATCAAATGCAACACATTCCTGCTGTTTTCTGTTATGAAGCACCTTTTCAACAATATATTGACTTTTGTTATGCATAACAAATCATAAGTAAGGTCATACAGTATTTGAATTTTTAATTTAGGTAAAACTATTATCTTATCTAAACATATATAATGGTGTTTAAGACTCATGCATTGTCAAATTATACACTTCAGTCTGAAAAAAAGGCACCAAGGTCCATCATATTTCAGCAAATCCAACTCATTTGAACAAATGTGGCCTCAGGATTAATTTGACTCCAGTGTTCTTATACCATTTTCAAAAGTAAAAATAAAACAAAATCAGTTGAGAAGACACATGCGCTGACTTTAGAGTAGAGAACTTGAACTATAAAGTCATGGTGCAGTGGAAAAAGAAATATTATTGTGTATGACTCCCATGAGCTTGGAGGACTGCATCCATACATCTCTGCAATGACTCAAATAACTTGAAAGTGTTTTTGCAGGACTCGCAGTGTTCATCAAGATTCTTTATATTCATCTTTGAGGCCTCCTTCATCTTACCCCAGATATGCTCAATAATGTTCATATCTGGTGACTGGGCTGGCCAATCCTGGAGCACTTTGACCTTCTTTGCTTGCAGAAACTTTAATGTTGAGGCTGAAGCATGAGAAGGAGCGCTATCCTGCTGAAAAATTTGCCCTCTCCCATGGTTTGTAATGTAATGGGCAGCACAAATGTCTTGATACCTCAAGCTGTTGATGTTGCCATCCGCTCTGCAGATCTCTCACATGCCCCCATACTGAATGTAACCCAAACCATGATTTTTCCTTTACCAAACTTGATTGATTTCTATGAAAATCTTGGGTCCATAAGGATTCCAATGGGTCTTCTGCAGTATTTGTGATGATTGGGATGCAGTTCAACGGATGATTCATCAGAACAATCTACCTTCTGCCACTTTTACAAATAATTAATTAGAAGCAATAGAATTATACAATATATATAATATCAATGGAATATATATATAAAATCAATGGAATGAGGCATGCTACTACTACCCTGCAGTTCACAAGGCCGCATGACAAATCTTCTCTTTTACAATAGCTGACCCACATTCCTAGACAATCAGTAGAAACTCTCGCACAACATCCACACAACCCAGAATTCATCATCAGTTCAAGCCGAACACCCACTATGAGCGACTAGTCAAAGAGATGTTTTCATTTCACCCATGCTGGATCTGCCTTTAAAACTCAAAGCTCATCCAGTCTATGATTAACACAAAGGTCTCTGATGTGTGACATGTACTTAAAGGCACATCTGCAAACAGCTTATGTTTACTCATCAGTCCAGAGAGGAAGAGCTAGTGTGTTTAGATTAGGCTATATATGTTGTTTAAAGAACTGTAAACACTGTTAGTTATTTTACAATGTCACCCGACAGAACGCAGGCCCGTTTCTGCAACCCAGCAGGAAACTGATGCCTAGATTATTCCTGTCTCTATGACATCGAGATTTCTGCAAGGATGATGATGCAAGTTTAAGCTCCAGAAAGTCACTTACAACCAATGCTGACCGGAGAGAAGTGGTCAGACTTTGTTATACAAAAAAAGATCAAACAACTAAAAAGACCAGTTGTGTTATCAACTTAACATATTTAGATAAAACATTCAGATTTTTTTTCCATATACTGTGAACTCCTATGAAGACTATATCATATATATTTTTACATGATTTACAGAAGACACCTAATGAAATGCCATTTATTCTGACAATAGTTTACACACCAAAGTATACTACATATAATACAACCATATTTAAAACAAGAGCCATTTTATAACATATTAAGGATCACTGTGCACTAATTGTATACTAACTATACACTTAGCGGCCACTTTATTAGGTACACCAGTCCAACTGCCCGTTAGCGCAAATTTCTAATCAGAAGCATGAATCCATCCTGCCTTGTATCAACAGTTAAGGCTGGTGGTGGTGGTGTAATGGTGTGGGGTATATTTTCTTCAAAAGAAGGTAATGATTTGCACTCAATTGCTTCATACTGTTTTTATTTTTACTTTTTCCTTACATTTTACGGGTGATAACAAACAGACGTTTCTGCACAAAGCCTTCCTCAGTGTGTGACACATTCTCCAACTTCACCCTTTTATTCCATAGTCAATGTGCAATTATTTAAACCGTCACTCTCATTTCATTATCAATTAATCACACAATAACTTATAATCTTCACAGCAATGACAATAAACATTCTTCCCATTTCCAACCTCACTCCACAGAGATAAAGTGCATCAACCACCATCACTAATCAGGTGTACATTAATCCAAAAAATTCTAACAGTTGACATTAAAAGTTTTCTACATTTAACAATTACTCAAAGATTAAAAATAACAAGTCTTACCTTCATCTCTACTCTTACAACCAATTATACAGGAGACATTTACCTGCATATTAAAAAACGATTTGCAAGACATACGAAAAAACTTGCATTCAAAAACCATTACTACATAGGAAAACATCATATCAATTATCATTATATTTTTTAACAATTTACACTACAATATATCATGATCAATTACTCGAAGAATACCTTTTCCTTCCAAAACATAATCTCGCAAGAAAATAGCACATCATATATATTTTTATATATTATATATCATGTATATTTTCTTGGCACACTTTGGGCCCATTAGTACCCAATTGAGCATCGTGTTAACGCCACAGTCTACCTGAGTATTGTTGCAAACCATGTCCATCCCTTTTTTTAACCACAGTGTACCCAACTTCTGATGGCTGCTTCCAGCAGGATAACACATCATGTCATAAAGCGTGAATCATCTCAGACTGGTTTCTTGAACATGACAATGAGTTCACAGTACTCAAATGGCCTCCACAGTAAGCAGACCTCAATCCAATAGAGCACATTTGGGATGTGCTAAAACGGGAGATTCACATGATGGATGTGGTGCTGACAAATCAGCAGCAACTTTGTGATGCTATCATGTCAATATGGACCAAAATATCTGAGGAATATTTCCAGTACCTTGTTTAATCTATGCCACGAAGGACTAAGGCAGTTCTGAAGGCAAAAGTGGGTCCAACCTGGTACTAGTAAAGGTGTACCTTATAAAGTGGTTGGTGAGTGTATGTAAATATATTAAACCTTTATACTTCCCAACTATTCTTAAAACCATTAGATTAAACCCGATTGTCAGGAGTTGTTTATTAATTTAACATGTATACACAGTTTAGTAGGATAACAGAACCTTGTACAGACATTTTAATGAGTATGGATCAGTATAAGTGTAGTTTCATTTGTACATTTTCCAAAGGTTAACTCAAACAATAAAGTAGAAATACAGTTGAAGTCAGAATAATTAGCCCCCCTGTAAATTTTTCCCCCAATTTCTGTTTAATGAAGTAGATAATAGCTTTAATAACCCATTTCTAAAAACTAATTTATTTTTAATAATATTTTATTAGATATTTATCAAGACACTATTATACAGCTTAATATGACATTTAAAGACTTAACTAGGTTAATTAGGTTAACTAGGCAGGCTAGGGTAATTAGGCAAGGTATTGTATAACGATGGTTTGTTCTGTAGACTATTGAAAAAATATAGCTTAAAGGGGCTAATTATTTTTTCCTTAAAAGGGTTTAAAAAATTTTAACTGCTTTTATTTTAGCCAAAATAAAACAAATAAGACTTTCTCCAGAAGAAAAAATATTATCAGACATACAGTAAAAAATTTCATTGCTATGTAAAACATCATTTGGAAAATGTTTAAAAAAGAAAAAAAATCAAAAGGTGTTTAATAATTCTGACTTCAACTGTATAATTACTTTTAATATGCCTCCAGTGCAAGTCGGCCATTCATTCCACTGTGGCGACCCCTGATAAATAAATGAAAAGTCGAAGGAAAATAAACGGATAATTGATTCCTATTCATATGAAATCAAAAATTTTCTCAAAATTTACACCAAAAATTGACCAATATTCAAAAATTAGGACATTGACCAATATTTTATTTATGAACTGACAATGAACAGTTGTGTTTTTACCAACAATGGTTAATATAGAGAAATAAATACTATATATTTATCTAAAATAAATGTGCAACTATAAAAATTGAATAGCAAAATTTTACAAAGTCTACATTATGCGTATTATCTGTTGTGTCAGAACCACATGCTGTACAAAATAACACACTGAAATGGGAAAAAATTATTCAGTATCACTGATATTGTAGGTTAAGATAATAAATTCAGCAGCCGTGAATATTGCATTTACACAGGAAGTAAGTCAGTGAGTCATTTTCAAGTTTAAATATTTTACAGAGCACATTTCACGGCACAAATAACAAAACCTCCTGTGGACATGCAGAGAAGTTCTAAACTGCGCAGAGACACTCCAGGAACTCAAAATCTCTCAACAAAAACTTATATCTGGGAGGAACTTTCTTTAAAGGGGTGGTTAATCAGATATTTTTCAATGTTTGACCATCTATAATGCATGTTGAAAGAAATGTTACATCTGGAGGTGGGCTTTATATTGTGTTGAGCTGTATTTTACTGTCAGGAAATTTGTCTTGGACTCAGTCCACAAATAACAAAAAAGACAACACTTAACATTTACCAACAACAGTGACATTTAAAAGTACCATCAAGGTAGTTTACCATTTAAAATGCTAGTGGATACCGGTATAAATGACTCCTTGTAATGTTACCTTTACATAAAGAAACTTTTATTATGTAGATTTTAGGACTTGTGATGTTACCAACTCAGGAAGAAGCTTCTTGTGGTCCCTTCAAGCAATTTGCTGTGGGCCTTAAGAAGGAAAGTAAGTAAAGAAACCTTCCCTTTGCGTTGAACTTTCTAACTCGTAGCAATTTTTCTACAAGATCACACACTAACTAAAGTGAAATCATAATCAAAGAGCCCTTTATTCAGAAGTCCTTCCACATTCTCCTCTTTGTAATATTTTTACACACTGTCAAGCCTCTTGATAGTTTTCAGCATGTGGTATGACCTGTGAATCTCTTTTGTTGAGTCATGACCTGGCTGAAGAGAAAAAGCTGCCTGCCAGTGTTTATAAAGTGTTTATTGATTGATGAGGAGTGGAGAGGTCTGAACCTGCCTGACTATGCAGCTTTGCCGGGGGATATTGTGACTCTGCTCCTCTGAAAGGTCAGACAGGAGAGGTTTGCTGAGAGGTGAACATACCGTATGTTTTGCTTGGAGGGCCGCGAAGAGCCCCAATAGAGAAATCCGTGCCTGCTATTCTTTATCCACCTCCAAAATGGCACTATTTGACAAGCATGTCAAAGATTCAGATGCTTCCTGAGCTGTACACATCTACACAGCTAATTTCCTAAAAAAAAAATTATAGGACTGAGGTTTGAAAGAATAAAAGAGGCAGGTAAAAAGTAAAGATGTCCCGATCAGGTTTTTTTTTGCCCTCGAGTGCAACAGTAAATATTTTTTTAAAATCTAATATTAAAACAAATAGCACCTCAACTTAAAATACCTGACAGGCAATCCCAAATTTACATATCTCACAGTTTACTATGGCAACATTATCATCAACTTCATAATACCTCCAGACTGAAGACATACTCGTGCTTTCCACTTCA
The DNA here is from genome assembly GCF_052040795.2 of Danio rerio. Lineage (NCBI taxonomy): Eukaryota > Metazoa > Chordata > Actinopteri > Cypriniformes > Danionidae > Danio > Danio rerio. The sequence goes on along the minus strand of NC_141029.1, from coordinate 24,517,803 downwards.
AGCTGCTTTTGTGTTCTACTTAGCCATTATTTAACCAATAGCGTCTCAAAGTGACGTCATGCTGCACACAGCTGTTTCTGTTTATTATATATTCAAGTCCTGAACGGGCGGTAAAAGCCGATTCCGATCAAGTCCGAAACTGCGTGAATGGGCCCTATTTATGTGATGGGATCTGGACATCCCCAGTAAAAAAGACAGATTAGGAATTAAGGACTGATACTGTATAATGGTTTGAATGATGGATGACTCTCCAACACCCAAAACAGCAACAATTTCCAACCTAACATGGACTATATACTCACACAACTCTGCAAATAATCCACCAACTTGTACAAAATTCTACATACAACATGACAACTTCAAAACACTATGCAATTCTGAGTGTGCCCCACACCAGTAAGTGGGTTTGACAAACCACCTTTGGAAAACACACTCTCTTTGTCATCTCTCTGACTTTTTACAGTTTTGCACATGTGCACCGGACACTTTCTTACAATTACTCCATATAAAAAAAAACAAACAAACCCAGAAAACATTTTAAATTTAAAAAAGTGTGCTTCACACAGGTGAGTAGGCTTAAACCACTTGTAGAAACACTCTTTTCTCTCTCACTCTCTCTAAGGCCCAATCCCAATTCTATATTTGTATAGTTGTACACCTTGGTTTTGACCTGACAAATATTAGTTTCAAGGTTTATCTAGCTCTTCCCCTTAGCCCTAGGCCTTCAAGATAAAGAGAATTGGGGTAAGTGGAAGAGCTAAGGGCTTACTCATACTATGCTATCAGAACCGTGCCCAGGCCAGTTTCCCAGATTGTTTGTGAAGTGCGAGTTCTCTGAATTAAGCTCAGGCATGGTTCACTTGGCCAGCCCTGGCCCGGTTGGAAGGGGTGTGGTACGCTTATTGACCTTATTCTAAAATGCGGAAGTGCGCCTGTTTTCGCGATTGTCTTAGAACTTCCGATTCAGTCGCCTATGGGAGAAATGACTAGGAATAATAAACGGCAGAAAACGGTCAAACTACTTGCTCTACAAACAAATGTTTGCATGACTATACAGACCAAGTAGAATAATATATTAAGAAAATATCAAATTGCAACATCAAGCAGCGTAATGAGCAGTTTTTAACATCAAAAAATGAATGAAAGTGAATGAGACCGGAAGTCTCAAGCCAAAAAGATTCATATGGCAGCGCCCTCTTGTCGGCGGAGAATAAGGTGAATAGTGTGAGTGTAAAACGTGCCAGAGCCCGAAACTGAAAACGAGTCATGACTTTTAAGGAACTGTTTGATTTGCATTTATTTATCATTCTTACTGTTCGATGAAGCAAACTGTCATAGATTATTAAAGATGCAAACCCCTCACTGCACGAAACCTGTACCTTCAGCAAACCTCCTAATTTTTGCAGCATGAGGACTTTATGATTGTTTATGAGCATCAAAAGAGGCAGATCTTTTTTGTAAAATATTTGACTGTGAGTCTGTCACTGCATCTCAAACGACTTAAACGATATAACGATATAAAGAAATCTCCACTGAGCTGAGCGCTTCTTAAACTTACAGGCCCGAATGTAATGTGAGTTTGGGTCGTCAGGGGAGACCGGAGGGCGGACAACCGTGCTTTGGCCCGGTTCAAGGCAACTGTACATAGTGTGCGTACACCCTAAGGGGTAGAAGTGGAATTAGGTCAAACAGTTCCTTTGTGTAATTAGCAGTTCGGTTTGATTCACTATATGCCCCCTCAATTGTAATTTGGTTTGGACAAAAGTGTCTTCTAAATGACTAAATGTAAATGTACATATTTATTACCTGTTTAATAAAAATTATATGTAATTTATTTTGTTAAAATAAGCATAATCTAGAGGCTTTTGCTTTTCATTAAAGCCACGTCTGAAACCAAACGATCACTTAGAAGTCAAGTTATTATTTGTTGTTTCTAAAACTTGGATAGGCGACAGGACTTTTGTTAGTTAGTGTATACGATTTGTATGGACCGTGGGAGGAATTGGTGCTCTTATGTTAGGTTTCTGACCAATCTATGGACTTTTCTGATCTATGGTCTTATTGTTTATGATTTAATTAGATGCACTAGGTTTTTAGCAGTGAGGAAAATAGTTCAAAGAAAAATTATTAACAATTTCACACTCAAGGCCTTTGGTATTTCAGCATGACAGTTTTCAGCTTGTGATATTTTCAGCTTTTGTGGGGTCGTGACCTGGCTGAAGAGAAAAAGTTGTCTGCCGGTATTTATAAAGTGTTTATTGATTGATGAGAAGTGGAGACAAAACACCACGGCACAGGAAGAACGCAGGAGAAACAGCAGAATTGACGCAAGCCAAGCATGACAAAAAACAACAAAGTGAACTGAAATATTAAAGGGAAAGTTTACCAAAAAATGAATTATTTTACACAAAATAATAACTATATCAAACAGAGGAGAACATACTAAGTAAGCCAATATGTAACCATAGAAACAAAGGGAAACAGGAACTAATGCAGTTAAAAATAATTTTTTCACCTAATTCTAAAGACTATTTGTGGAAACACTTTAATTTGATGATCCATTTGAGTATTAGTAGACTGTCTGCTTAATGTCTGTTGGTGCTGCTCCTTCAAAAGACATTTAATTGACTAAAAGAAACTTTGCAAACCAACTAACTCTAAACTAAACCCTAAAGCCTAATTTTTATTTTCACCTGGCGCTGCACCTCTGGTGACGAAGTATGCGTGCACCTCACGAAACAGACAAAGCTTTTATACTTGATGCGTTCGCCGTTATGATATTTCTTTTAAAGCGACAGGGGATAATCAAAACAAACCCACCATAAAGTCAGACAGATAAACAAAGTAGAAAGTTTCTGGAACTACATCATATCATTAATATTATTGATGATTTTTAAACTAATTAGTTTTATCATTTTAATAAATTATTTTAATGATTATAAGAATTTTTTAACCATTCAAGATTTTTTTTTAAATCAAACTTTGTTGCATCACTTGCTTTTGGTCATATCTCAGACAGTTCTACCTATTAAAGTTTATAAAAATATGAATGACAACAGAACATGGGTTGCTCTACAATATATTTTTATCAGGGAAAGAATAAACCATTATCACCAATAAAGCCAAGAAAAACAGAGAATCAGTATATTGTAAACTGGCAGGTTCAAATATTCTATTCCAGTGATCAAAGAAGCAATTTGTTACTTCATTTTAGTTTTGTAACAATTAAACTAAAGCCTATGAATGGTGGAAAAACAAAGTCTGTAATATTAAAACCACCCGGGTCTTCACTTTTGCAATGGCCTCTCTTTTTGTTTTTAACTAACTTATCCTTTAAGTTTTTCTAAACTTTTTAACAAAACACTTTCCTCTTTTCCCACTGTTGCAATTTCTAGCCAATTATTTTAGTCCATTTGGTTATTCCTATGATCATGCATGGACGGATCATAAAGTGTCTATACAGTGGTGGCGCAGAGGATAGCACGTTCGCCACACAGCAAGAAGGTTGCTGGTTCGAGCCTGGGCTGGATTAGTTGGCATTTCTGTGTGGAGTTTATATGTTTTCCCCCGAGTAGACGTGGGTTTCCTCCGGGTGCTCCAGTTTCCCCCACAGTCCAAAGAAATGTGGTACAGGTGAATTGGGTAAGCTAAATTGGCCGTAGTGTATGAGTGTGAATGAGAGTGTATGAATGTTTCCCAGTGATGGGTTGCAGCTGGAAGGGCATCTGTTGCGTAAAACATACGATGGATAAGTTGGTGGTTCATTCCGCTGTAGCGACCCCAGATTAATAAAGAGACTAAGGCGAAAATAAAATGAATGAATGATTTATATTCAACTCAAATCAAATGCGGCACCGCACATGTACGAATCTCAAAAAATGTAATGCGCTCAGCCAGCCGAAATCATGTTGCATACACATAAAGCGAACCTTCACAAACGCAGCGATGATGTCACATTGGCCGACCGCACTCAAGCGAACGTGTCAAGTTTAAACCGGGCGTCACCCTAACCCCAACCTTACAGTCTACTTATAATCTAATGAGAATTAGTTAGCATGTAGATGGAATGTAACTTAAATTTAACAAACGGACCATCAAAATAATGTGTGACCCAATTTTAATTTAGTTTTGTTTATGTAGTTTTAGTTCAATTGTAAATAAGAAATGTTTTCTTGCCAAAAAGCTAAAATAAAATCTGTCTATTATGTCATTTATTTATTGATTTTTTTAGTTTTTAGGTTTACAAAATCAACTGATACTGTTTAAAAGATGATTTATAATTTTAAGGCTAGTACAAAGAGGACAGCAACTAACTGGGAATCAAGAAATATGGCAAGCCACATTTAAACTCAATCTGCTGTTTTATGCCATTTTCCATGTGTGTGTATTTAGAGTTGTTTGTTTTTTTGGCATACAAAATATAGTCAAGGGGCATATAGACAAGGCGGCTCAGTGGTTAGCACCGTGGCCTCACAGCAAGAAGGTTGCCGGTTCGAGTCCTGGCTGGGTCAGTTGGCATTTCTGTGTGGAGGTTGCATGTTCTCCCTGTGTTGGTGTGGGTTTCCTCCGGGTGCTCTGGTTTCCCCCACAGTCCAAAGACATGCGGTAGAGGTGAATTGAATAAACTAAGTTGTCAGTAGTGAATGTGTGTGAATGAGTGTGTATGGATGTCTCCCAGAACTGGGTTGCAAATGGAAAGTCATCCGCTGTGTAAAACATTTGCTGGGATAAGTTGGTGTTTTTTTATTGCACTGTGGTGACCCTGATGAATAAAGGGACTAAGCCGAAGGAAAATAAATGAAGGAAATAAAAATGTAGCCAACCAGTTATTATGAAAATTCTATAAATCATTGTAAAAAGACCATTAATAATAAATTCACATATGATGTATGCTATATTCAACTGTGTACTTACTGTCACTCTTGTCTTTTGTTTCATGAAGCAAACATATTATTATCAAACACGCTGGGCCTTTGCTCTTTGCCCCAAAAGCAGCGAATAAAATAATAATACAGAGAGGGAGGGGAAAAATTGACGGGAGCCTTATTTTCCTCACGACACAAATGTTTCCCGCTCTGTCAGGTCTGGGCTTTCTTATTTCAGGCAGCGCATCACAGTGAGGCAGCGCTAAGAATAGCTCACAAACGCCTTCTTATGTAACCGTGTCAGAACGCATTGTGTGGAGGATATTAAGTGCGGGATGAGCAGGGTTGTGTTGGAGGTATAGAATGAAATGACAGTGATGTAAACAAATTATATGACCATGTTTATTATAGAAAATAAGCTATAGTTGATCACTGCCATTTACTACTGTGGAAGCCCTTTCAAATGAAGTCAACATAGCATTTAAGACTACCATTCTGAAAGTCACTAGCACAAAAATGAACCTGCGTGTAAAGCTCTGGACATATGTGCACACAGGTGACTAATATTAATTTGTCTCCGAGCTGTTCTTGTCTGCGGTCACCTTGTGCTTGCTGACTAGAGTAGAGACCCGATGCTCTGCAAATCTTTGTAAACCTTCACTTACAGGTAGAAAAGTTTGAAATATGCAAGCTAAGCTGTGGTATTTTGTTACCAAAAATCTTCTGCAATTCAGAACACTGGTCCAGTCAAGCTAAAGGAACGGTTCACCCAAAATTTAAATTTAAATTCTGTAATCATTTACACACCCTTTACTTTAAAACTTTTTTGAGTTTCTTACATCTGTTAAACACAAAAGAAGATATTTTAAAAAGTTGTTACCTTGGAATTATAAGGTTCTATCTGCTTTCTGAATGATTTTGAGATAATGAGCTTCAAAGTTTTTTTTCATTCCATATGTCAAACAGCATGTGTGTAAGATTTTTATTTTATTTTTTTTTAAATAAAATGTAAACAATGTATAAAAAACATGCCATAATGTAAACAAGTTGTCATTTAATATGTCAATAACTCAATTTTGACAAAAAATGTTAAATGGAACCTTATAATTCTAAGTTGTCAAGTGCTGGAAAGTGCCAGCATTCAACATTCTTCAAAATATCTTGTTTTCTGTTCAGCAGAAGAAAGAAATCCATTAAGGTTTAATATTACACGAAGGAGCATAAATGATGAGGTAATTCAATTTTGGTGTCATAAGCTAACCTTTTAAGTCATGTTTATTTATAATAAACAAAAGATTGCAAAAAAAAAAAAAAAAATGAGGCAGCTTTACAGCTGAAAAAAATATGGCAGTGTTATATATTAGATATAACTAGGGCCAGACGGAATCTGCTGATATTTTTTGCTATTTCTGCACAGAAGTTTGTTAAAAATCTGTGGATTATGCGGAATGATTTTGGGAGTATCATAACTAAAACCTTAATATATGAAATAAAAAAGTAATACCTTATTTTAATGTTTACAATGCAAATATAATTAGATCCACTTTATTTGGTAAACAAAGCAAATCTCTCATAAAATACATCTACTAAAATAAATCATATAAATATTTTCATATTAGTCAATAATTTTACTGAAAATAATTTAAAAACTGAATAAATATAAATTTACACACGTTTACACAAGTAAATATACAGAATCAATGATGAGCTAAAAATCTGTGGAATTCTGCGTGCACAGATTCTGTGTAAGCCTAGTTATAAGATATAATGTATATTGCAGGGGTCACCAACATGATGCCCGTGGGCACCAGGTAGCCCGCCAGGTTCACATGAGTTGCCTGCGGGCCTGTTCTAAAAATAGCTCACCATAGCACCACATATGAGTAAGCTGTATCTAATATTTTTATAGGTATTCTTTTTAAATCACACTTGCATTGGTGTAAATTTGAAAATTACTTTAATTTATATATTTAAAAAAAACTTTAAAAACAATTTCAGACAAATGAAGTGTTGCATATTGATATTTATCTAACTTGTTAAATCATTGTTGACAACTACTGTGAGAAATCATTAACATGATCAATGTCTTCACATAGATGAATATTATTAATTATTAATAATAACATATAATTAAAAGTAAATTAAGAAAAATGCGTTATTTAATAACTGGTAGCCCTTCACAATAATCGGTACCCAAGAAGTAGCTCTCAGTTTCCAAAAGGTTGGTGACCCCTGATATATTGAATGAATATTGATAAACCAAGGAAATGTTCTATAAACACCACCTACAGGCAGGGAGTGAAACTGCATTTTCATTTACCGTCTACTAGTTTTGTACAGTTCTTATGCTGTTCACACCTGATGCGGCAAAATGTTCACGGTTCTATTTATGTGCAAATAGTGCAATTTATCTGCGCGTAAATATACATATACGAGAACATTTTGAGTTTACTCTTTTCATTTGTGTGTCAAATTTCATTTGCGTGCCAAATTCACTAAACAATAGACGCAGATTTAAGTCATGGGCAGGGCTTCTGTCTGCCCGGTGACACTAGCATTGATGTTAAATGGCTAACATGGAATTCATTGAGGGAATATCTGTGCTTTATGAAGGCTGAACAGCGTCAATTCGTTTGGAGCTTTGTCTGAGTCTACTAGATCCTTTCAGAGGTGCACCCAGCTCTGTGAGTTCATACACTTCTCCAGAAACTTCCCCTGGATCATGGAAGCTTTCAGCGATGCCTCAGACTAAGCCGAAACCAGTTTGATGAACTGTTGTCCAGTGGATTTCCCCCCGGGAACACCAACAACAGGCGCTATGTCACAATCACTCTCCTACAAGTCAAAGCTCATGATTAGTTAACATGGCTCGAATGTCTGCTGAAGTTCAGATTATTCAACACCACAAACACTCAACTCGCACTGCTTCATTCGCGCAAACCACGTCATTCACGCCATCTCATTCACGTGTTTCGCACCGCAGGATGTCTATTCTCGTCTTTGGATTGACTTGACATGTAAATCACTTGCGATTGACGCTTCATCCTTGTCTGGTGTGAACGCAGCATTAGACCGTATGTTTACTTCATATTTTATGTATAAAATAACTTAAATCACTAGACTGTTAATTTCTACCAAACCCCTAATACGTACTTGTAGATAGGGCTGGGCGATAATTTGATTATATCGATTAACTTGAGTGTGAAATTCACATCTACTTGTCTGAATGAAAAACATTTTCACCTTTACGTGTTGCTCCTCTCTGTGCTCCAATGAGAAAACTGCACGAAAAACTGCACACCACATCTTGAATTTTCTTCAACAGTGAGAAGTAATGGAGAAGACATTTAAAATATAAGACGTGCATATAAAAATGAAGTGTTGAATTGGAACATTTCCAGATAAATTACGTGACCTAGCTGCAAAGACGGTAAATAAAAACACTGACAAAACTCGCTTAGTGCACACTAATCTACCAGATGGAGCGACCCGATGCAAATAAAATGTAACCCACTAGCCCAATGTGTGTGAGAATAGATTTTTTTGTGAAAAAAAATCATGATTTAAAAAAAAAGGCTATATCGCCCCGCCCTACTAGCAGATGTCTGACATCTATATAGACTGAACAAAGACAATAAACCACAACTGTCTACTTATAGACTCGCCATAGACCAATGGTAGGTATTTACAAGCTGAGCACTTCCAGAAAGTTTTTTGAAACTCCTCAAAACAAATTCCCAACAAGTTTTAAGTTTTACTGATTTATTCTAAATCAACATTGCACCAGCTCGTTCTCTGACTTCACTCTGAAATACAAATTCAGGACCAATCAGAAGACAGAAAACTCTCTATTTCAGGTCTTTTTCTAATGAGAAGGGTCTGTGGGAAGCATCATGTGTGAGGACAGCAATTATTTCTTGTTTTTTCTGGTTCCCTCTGGCCTGTGCTGTCCCTTTGGTGTGTTGGGCCAGCAGAAGAGCAGGCAGATGGTGTAATGGTGGTGTGGTAGAGGTGCGGGGGTGGATGCTCTCTTGGCTCATGGACGGAGCAAGAGAGTTACCACTCAGAGCACAATCCATGGTCCACACTTACAGCTCATGGTCAACCAGAATGAGCATTCCTCCGCACTTCTCCTGCATTCTTCCACACAAAGCATTTTCTTTTGCACTCTTTGTGAGCACATGTCTTTCCCAAGGTCTTCTTTTACAATCTATAAGGCATTCTTTTTCCCTGAGACTTTCTAATGCACTCAAACATCTCTTGGTCTTTCCGTCACACTCTTAATTTCAAGTGTATTTGTACACTCTCTAGACCACATTAGTCTTAACTTAGCATGCTTTTTGATCAGGCTCTCTGTACTATTTGCTCTTTTTTTCAGCTCTTCTTAAGCATACTTTTATTTCATAGATCTTTATTAAGTCTTCTCTGGGGATGAATTTGCTAAATATTCTTTAAGGATAAAAGTGTTCTGCTATTTTTATTCTATTTTCCAGCACATTTCTACTTCAAAGGATCAAATACTGAAATAGAACTGTGAATATATTTGAACTCTGAACCACTGTCAGCGTCATGTACATTGTGTGAGCATGAGAAAATAGCTGCAGTTCATTTAATAGACATCAATGTTGCTAATAACATGGGTTTCTATATTTGGCCATTTACATTAAGCATTTACGATGAACTTTCAGCTGTCCAGATGTCATTCAATACTTAAGGTCAACTTCAATGATATCACCAACTGATCCAGATCATCTCTAAAGGGGGTTGCACACACTGGACGAGAAATACTATGATATCCAGAGATTTGTCTGAGCCCTATAGGCAAAGCTCTGCAAAAAAACCATGTCAGCGCATTAATAAAACCCTTCAAATGACCCACAATCCCTTGGTTTCTTTGTTCTTTTAGAACAGATGATAGTAAGTTGGAAAAGTCAGCAATGCAGTTTCAATCAATGGATCAACTGTGCTTACAGACTTTAACAAAATTTTGAAGCTATCATTGTACAGACTGCCAAAAAAAGTGAACAGCTGTCTCTATTACAACCAGTCATTTTGCTGAATATTTTGCGACTCATTCCCTCTGAAGAAAGTGTGTTCACACTAGAAAGTGACGTAAATATATACACTCTAGGGAGGATCAGGTTTTGTTGTATCTACTGCACAGTCTTTAACATTTGGGCACATTGGTTTCTATGAATATACAAACGAGTTTCTCCCACAGTTTCTAAGAAAACAGGGACATGGTGCAACTTATATTCCTTTTTTCACTTCATTTTAAAAGCTTAATTAATGCAAGGTCTGACTATTAAAACTGATTTACTCATGTTGTTATAAACTAAATATTACACAGCTACCTCTAAAAATAAAAGATACACACACTGTAAAAAGTTTTTTTCAAGCAGTTATTTATCAAATTAATAACATGTCTGTCAATTTAGTACAAAATTATTTGTTTTATTTTTCAATAAATATATATTTTAGTTCACAACATGATTAAATATAAATATTTTAACCAAGACCTCAACTAAGACATATTTGTTTAGATGAATGTAAAGGCAAAGCATTTATATTAAACACAAGCTTGAGTAGTCACATGCTGTGCAGCTCAACGGACTGTGAGGATTGTCAAGGAAGCACTGGATGGTTTTGAAGGTGAGTAAAATTCTATTGAATTAGGCTGATAATGAATATAAATGCTTAATGTAGACATTTTGCACTAAAGAGTTGTAAAGTTAAGTTAGCTTTCCAGTTATCTTCTATTATTGTGGAAGGGTTTTAAAAATGTTCCATACAAATAGTATGCACTACCTGACAAAAGTCTTGTCGCATATCCAAGTTTTTGGAACAACAAATAATAACTTGACACGATTGTTTGGATTCATCTTTAACGCCTCCTCCTTCATCTTACCCCAGACATGCTCTATAATGTTCATGTCTGGTGACTGGGCTGGTCAATCCTGGAGCACTTTAACCTACTTTGCTTTCAGGAACTTTGATGTGGAGGCTGAAGTATGAGAAGAAGCGCTATCCTGTTTAAGAATTTGCGCTCTCCTGTGGTTTGCAATGTAATGGGCAGCACAAACATCTTGATACCTCAGGCTGTTGATGTTGTCATCCACTCTGCATATCTCTGGCATGCCCCCATACTGAATGTAACCCTAAACTATGACTTTTCCTTCAACAAACTAGACTGATTTCTGTGAGAATATTGGGTCCATGTGGGATCCAATAGGTCTTCTACAGTATTTGTAATTATTTGGTGTGCAGTTTAACAGATGATTCATCAGAAACAATCAGCTTTCTGCTACTTTTCCAAATGATCAACTAGAAGTCAAGTTATTATTTGTTGCTCTCACGATTGGGATCGATGACAAGACTTCTGTCAGGTAGTGTAGAATGGCATGCATTTTTGCAAGTTTGTATTCAATTTCGTCTGTTTTGGGCCTTTCTGCTCTCTTTCTCAAACACTAGCTCCTGCTCTGCTTATACAACATATTCCTCATGACACACTTCATCGTCGTTCCTCTTTTCATTAGAGGCGTTCTCATTATGTCAGTATTGTGACATGTCTTAAAACAGCCTCATGCCACGGCAGATATTTTACAATCCATGCGACGAGCTCAAATGAACGATAGGTGTTAATTTTTTCATTGTTCATCATTTCATAACTTGTCATGACTCACATAGCAGAGTGGGCGTTGTTCAATGAGAGCTTTACTGATAGTCTGCCATGCTTCTCATGTATCACAGACTCACTGTACGGATGCGCAGTCGGCACATGCTCCATTCACTGACGCTCTGCATGCAGAAGAGCTCGCCAGTCTCCCAACCTCTGTTCCCATGCCATTCACAAACAAAGCTCCTCTCACAAAGCAGGCCAACAATCACAGCTCTCATGACGCAGATCATGGGAAAGAGCCCCTCGGGCCAGAAACATCTTCAATGATTTCGAACCCCCGAGGGGTGAGAGCCACTCTTCAAACGTCCATCACTCCTGCTGAAGCGAGAGCAAAGCTGTCGACTGGCTTTTCTGGCCGCAGTGGAAAGTGTCCCTTTCGTCCACTGAGTCACCGTGTTCCCACAATGCTTTTTGGGTGGAGAGTTTCACTTCTATTCCTGTCATGTGCGACGGTGGTGAGGAAACACAGCACAAATCATCCGCTCTGTGTTTACGATGCTCAGAGTGTGTGTGCGTGTGTGTTTTTGTTTGTGGGATGTAACAATGAATGGCCCCAGTGCCCTGAAATAGACATCAGCACGAGGCAGTGTGTGGCAAGATCGCAGTGGGAAGGGTGGAGCAACTTGTGTACTAGCCATAAAGAGAAAGAAAGAGACGAGTTAAAGGGTGTGGGAAGCAGGTGAAAGGACATAATGTCCCTCTGTGACCCTGAAATAAAAAGAGGAAATAGGAAGAGCCGGTTTGAGATAAGAAATGTTGAGTTGCTGCTTAGCACACAAATACATCCTCATTATTTCTGGTATTCCTGAAGTGTTCAAACATGGAGAGCCAACAGAAATCTTGAACACTCTGACTATGACTAATGTTTTTGGCAGAAATGAACCTGCTTTCTGCCAAAATAGACATTTATTGTGATTAAGCTGCTTTTTTCTCATAATGATTTCATGTTTAAATTGAACTCATTACCATCATATAAATCAATCTCATCAAGTACCGTATGTTAATTCTAGAACTCATTACTTTTGATAGAGCCTAAATGTTTAGACATAAAATACAGGCCTAAATAACAAACTTTTAGGCTACAGTGTATATGATTTTGTATTTTCAGACGCTGCAACTAAATTGGTATTTAGAGACTTTTGTTACTAACATTTTACCAACTATCTTTCATGGTTTACTTTAAAAATGTATTTAAAGTCAATAAAATTAAAAAGTTCACTAAAATATTTAAAAGAATGAACTAATTTGGAAATATGAAATTATTAATGTTGCTCAAATGAAAAACAAACATTAATTCCAGTGTTCATTTTGACAGCAGATTTTGACTTAGTTGCAGTCTTTTGGCTAATATTCCATTTTAGTTTTAGTCATATTTTAGTTTTCTAAATCATTTTAATTTTAGTCTAGTTTTAGTTGACAAAATTTCTGAGATTTTTGTCAACTAAATTGATTCTACTCCTATGATGATGTAATCGCATCCAGCGTCTAATGTAGATCAGTTATTTTCAAATGTGTATGTCTATGCATCACACACCAACATTAATTGTCATTGGATGTTTAAAAAAAAAAAAAAGTTCCTCAATCACATTCTCATCCAATTTTTATTAGACTTCTGTAGTTTCCGTTGTTTGTTCATCCTGAAAATTATGACAAAATTTTTTTTGTCAACAAAATGAACATTGATTGATTCATTCATTTAATTTGATATTTATTTTTTATTTTACCATTATTTAACCATGAAGTCTCATTGAGATGTAAAATCTCTTTTACAAGAGAGACCTGGCCAAGGTAACAGCCATTCAGTAAAACAATTTAAAAAATACATAAACACCACATAACAACAACATTTTATCAGTAACAAAAACAATCACATGCTTCCAATGCTGCTCTCTTTATAATGCCTTTAAATTCACAGAAAGACACAATGTTATTTGGTTTTAAGTAGTGGTGGGCCACCATTGACGTTAACGTGCTGCGTTAACGCAAGACTCTTATCGCGCGATAGGAAATTTAGCTGTTAATCTATTCTCAAAGTTGCGTTGGGAGCTGGGTCTATTCTACGCAAGCTATTGTGGCTTTCACATTTATATTTTAGCGCGGATGTATACCTTACCGGTGAGCCGTCTGACAAAAAGTGTCCTTCTGAATCAGATCAGCAGGATGCCTGACTTTAACTGTAGTTCGGCAGTTTCACTTTAACTCATAAACATTTTATTCATTCCGCCGTGACAAATGGGGTATTAGACGCAAATAGGTACTGGTAAGAGTGTTATGCAATTTAATAACGGATGCCAAACGGAAAGAAAATAAACCTCCGCATTTCGAAATGTGTGTGTGTGCGGTCCTTTACTGACAGCCTCATGTGTGGATCTTGTCGGTAGTATGATTGCAGTGTTTACTTCAGTAATGTAACTAATATATGCATACTTCACATGTCTTAATTCCATTTCTGTTTAGTTCAGTTTTGATTTTAGTCTGATTAAGGTCAGCAAAAAAAAAAAAAAAAAAAAAAAGAAAAAAAAAAAAAGAAAGAAATTCGCTGTTTCGAGCTTATGTAGGCCTACAGTTCAGAATTCATGTTTACCTAAATAAACAGTTAGTAAACATGAGTGAATCTTATTGGACATCATTTATTTTCTTCAGCAATTATCCCAGTAGAGTTTCTCAAGCAGTTTGTGATGCATTTTGGAAACCGGAGATGAGCCACTGGTCTAATGCGCCACCTGGGTTGAGAAACCCGTTTTCAAAGAATTATTATTTAGGTAACACACATACTCTGAATGCCTTCGGCAGAATTCAAATGAGCATTATTAGTTTAGATTAATTCTGAGATTAATCTAGATTAAAAAACTTAATCTATGCCCACCTATAGTTTTAAGTCTTTTTGCTAATTATTCCATGCCCAAGGTGCACAACAAGAAAATGCAGTTTTTCCCAGCTCTGTATAATCTCGAGGTATATTAAAAAGCAAACACTTGGAAGAGCATAGCTGGTGATTCCCAGAGCTAAAACAAAGAAGAGTACAAAGATAAGCTGGATTTTTACCTAAAATAGATTTATAGATAGATAGAAATGGTGTAGTGGTTAGTGTGTCGACACATGCACTCCCGTGCTCGTGGCGACCTGAGTTCGATTCTCGCCTCATGGTCCTTTGCTAATCCTTCCCCTCTCTCTGCTCTCTATGCTTTCCTGTCAATACTCTAAACTGTCCTATGCATTAAAGGAGAAAACTCCAAAAAAGTAATTATTAAAAAAATGTATATTTATACCATTAATATATATATACCAGTGCTGTTTTCTGCATACAGCTAGTGATGTCCAGCCCACCCTCTCATAAAATGAATTGAATACAGGATTTTGTATTTGAAGTAAATTTTAGTAAAGCTTGATATACAAAATCAAGCCTTGTTATAAGATGCCTCATACATGTATAATATATCACCATAATTAAGCACTGATAAAAAAGTAGTTTCTAAATATAAATAAAAAAAAAAACTAAAATTAGATTTATTTCTAAAATAAAAGCCAAGATTCTGTATCAGTTTACTAATCAAATGTGCAATGTGTACATTAAATAAATGCTTATCATCAATCCAAATACCTGAATACACTAATTGTTTTTCCATCAGATGTAAAAATACTGTGTTAAATGCAGATTTATTCATAAACGACACAAGAAATGCCTGTTTATTATGGCTAGAATAAAACGCAAAAGTGTGCTATTTTACTCTTTTTACCTTTTTCTCAGGTTTATACAGAAAATATTCAGTGCTACAGGCCTAACAACACCCTTGCTATTGCAGCAGTCATACAAGACATCCATTAGGAGCTGAGTCATGTGGAAATGATTGCGTATAGTGGGTGAGAGGAATTCTCTATTCACATAAACCTCAAAATACACTCCATAGAGAGGTGGAGATGAGGTCATGATCTTACAGAGGTAAACAGCAAGCCACTTTCACGGAGCGTAACTCGTGCCGTGTGAACGTGTGGAGAGAGCCGCCATCACCTACATTACTGCTGAGCTCTTATGCTGAACTAAATAGAAACAAAGTCTAAATGTTAGCCTATAAGCAAGTAAAGGAATGAGTGATCACAGTTACTTTGGATGTGATTAAGCCACAGATCTTTACTGTGTGTGTTGTATGGTTGAGTATTTGTGCCTAAAGGCCAGTTAAAGATTACTGATATGAGTCACACAGCAGCCCACTCTTTGTCTCTGTGTGTCTCTCTATCTGGCTACATTTACACACGTGCATTTGCTTTTAAAAATCTACAAGAATTTCTGCAGTTATTCCTGACTTCTAAACTACTCCAGTGTTTTTGACCCTTAACAATGGAAACTTTTAGAGTTTCAGACCCTGTTTTATTTGGAAAACACAAGAAAGCACATGCTGTATGTTTTCTTAACTCTTGTGTGGCCTTAGAATTCAGGACTCGTCTTTGCTAAACATCTAAAATAAGCAATGCAATTTAATTTAAATTCTCAAACCTACTTAGTATTTACAAAAAACTTCATCATTAATCTCAAACCCTGTGAATGTCTGGGTTTTCCTTTGTCGGTGTGCAGTATTTCACCAATATTTAATCAGTTGGCATCACTCATTTTTGACTAAAGTGTATATTTTTTCATGCTAGGTTTTAGCAAGACAAAATTCAAAAAAGTTAAGCAGCAGATTCTTAGTGTTTTCTTATACACAAATAAATCTAAACATCACAAACGCAGCTGATATCTTACCATTACCATTACCTCTATGAGTATTTATAGTTGTTTCCATGTTATAAAAATAGCAAAAACTGTAATCACCACTGAGCATCTTGCATGCAGACAATAAACCTTAGCAATAAGACTACCTTGGCATTGCAGCCTGCACTCTCACACACAAACATGCAGGAGTTAGAAAATATTACACAGCACAATTGAAATGGTCAGTTGCACTGCTCTGACAAATGATGGTGTTTAATATATAAACTGAAACTAGAGTGAAGAACAAGGCACTTTTCCTTAAACATATTCACACAGTAACATTTAGTTGCTTAATTAAACAGAAATAACAATAGTTGTGATTACAAATTTAATAAAAAAACAAATGTATCATTTAAAGAATCTGCCGTCTGTGTCTTTTTTCTCTCTTTCAACAAAATTTAATAAATCATGTTGCTTTTAATTAATACTGTTATAAAAACTTTTAATTCAGTTTTGAACTTTAATTATATAATTTTTTATATGTAAGATTTTGGTAAAAAAAAAAAAAAAAAAAAAACCTTTAAGTTCCAATTACCATTATTAACTACTGGCTTATTACCTACTTATTATTAAGTTATTTGGTTGTTTATTAACACTTGTAAAGTATGCCTTATTCTACGTCCCTAATCCTACTCAGCATCTAAAACCAACTACTACCATAATAACTATTAAGCAGCAAATAATTAGTTTATTGAGCTAAAATTCTTAGTTTATGGTTTGTTAATAGCAAAAAAACTTTATCTTAAAATAAAGTGTTACCAAAACTTGTATTTTGTTGGGTTCTGAATGCAGGTAACATTTACAAGATTTTAAGCCCATTTAAATGACCCTTTTTAGTGCAACTTGTCTATAAGAAGGCCCATTATTAATTGTGTTTATTTAATGATTATATATACAGTTAAAGCCCCCCCGTTTATTTTTCCCCCAAATTTCTGTTTAACAGAGAGCAGATTTTTTTTCAGCACATTTCTAAACATAATAGTTTTAATAAACCTTTTGTAAAAACTGATTTGTTTTATATTTGCCATGATGACAGTAAATAATATTTGACTAGATATTTTTAAGACACTTCAATACAGCTATAATATATATATATATATATATATATATATATATATATATATATATATATATATATATATATACTATTTATATTATATATATATATATATATATATATATATTATATATATATATATATATATATATATATATATATATATATATATATATATATATATATATATATATATATATATGCTACATGTTTATGCTATACATAGGTGCTATATGATTCTAGTCATGCTGTGTGAATAGACACTTTATCTGAAAACTGTTAAACACCGTGTTAAAATGAAAAGCACTACAGTAAACATAGCCTCTCTCTGTCTCTCTCTCTTTCAGTCTCTGCACTGAAGCTCAGTTTAGAAGGGCCAGAGTTTCTCCATGGTAACAGGATTCATGTGAGTTCAGTCAGCGGAGTACAGAAGAGCGCGCACACACATGCACAGACACACACACATGCATAAACACACAGAAACAGATCAAAGAAAGGGAGAAGGAACAGGTGATGGACACACAGGTCATCAAAAAGACAGAGGTGCCTTAATACATCAGAGGGCATTTCAAAATCAAAACTCTGCTCTCAAAGGTCACGACCGCCATTTACTGACGTCACTTCAAAATAACAAAAACAGCAAAACAAAAACATCTCAAGGGTCTCACTTCCCACACAATGGTCATGTTGGCTTTAAAGGAGAAGCCCATATATGGGCTTGACTATAGGCAGACAGGCAAAGCACAATTTTTGCAAGCATGTGCACTTCTGCACATACACTTCACTGCCACTGGTGGGATAAACTGAACTAATGAACGGTTAAACACTTGTATGTAATGTCAAAACCACAGTTTTTTATGTGCATATGAAATCACATCATAGTAAAAAAGCAAAAATATGTGAGGAAAGACACAACTGAGAAAACATTTTTGAGATTGCAATTATACAGTAATCAACATTTAAAGTGGATCAAACCTTTCACCAAAGTTATCCTTTACTATTAAACAACACCCATTTGTGTCTTTTGACCCCCATATTACAGTTCACTTAACAGGTGTAAGTGCTCCATGCTGCACACAGGCACGATTCGGTTGGCTGGCATTGGTCTGATTGAAAAAAGTGGGCCAGAGCACGCTTCGGTTTGGCTCAAGCACGGTTCATCTGTAGTGTAAGTGCAAATCATGTCCGAGCACGAAACTGAAGATACAAAGTCACTTATAAGAGACTGTTTCATATGGATTTATTACTCATTCTTACTTTTCAATGAACATAAACATCACAGTTTATCAAAGATGCAAAGCCCTCACTAAACATCAGCAATACATGCAGCACAATGACTTGCATGAAAATGTATGAGCGTCAAAAGTGGAGGAACTATTCAGCAAAAGATTCAAGCTTCTGTCACTGCATGCCAAATGACTCAAAATAAAATAAAAAAACTATGTAATAAATAAACTCATTCATTCATTCATTTTCTTGTCGGCTTAGTCCCTTTACCGATCCGGGGTCGCCACAGTGGAATGAACCACCAACTTATCTAGCAAGTTTTTACGCAGTCGATGCCCTTCCAGCCACAACCCATCTCTGGGAAACATCCACACACACATTCACACACACACTCATACACTACGGACAATTTAGCTTACCCAATTCACCTGTACCGCATGTCTTTGGACTGAACTACCTACTGCGCCACTGCCTCGCCCCTAATTAATAAACTTTGTAATATATTTATTACATATACTACACAAATATCCTTCTAGTTCTTAAACCTGACTGGCTAATAGTCATGCAATATTCTACTAGCTTCAGCCCTTTTCCCATCTGGTTGTATCACTCCTCCCTCAACCTGTTCCACGTAGAATATATATGTACTACCTGACAAAAGTCTTGTCATCGATCCCAGTTTGTAAGAGCAACAAATAATAACTTGACTCCTAGCTGATCATTTGGAAAAGTTGGAGAAAGTAGATTTTCAAATGATTCATCTGTTGAACTGGATCCCAATCATCACAAATTCTGCAGCAGACCTATTGGAACCCTCATGGACTCAAGATTCTCACAAAAATCAGTCAAGTTTGGTAAAGAAAAAATCATGGTTTGGGATTCTCATACAGTACATTGTTTTGATCCTTCTCATGCATTACTTCAGCCTCCACATCAAAGTTCCTGAAAGCAAAAAAAGGTCAAAGTGCTCCAGGATTTGCCGACCCAGTTACCAGACATGAAGATTATCGAGCATGTCTGGGGTAAGACGAAGAAGGAGGATTTAAAGTTGACTCCAAAGAATCTTGATGAACTCTGGGAGTCCTGCAAGAACACTTTATTTTCCAGCTTTCTAAGGGAGTCATAGATAATATTATTTCTTTTTTCACTGCACCATGACTTTATATTCTATCCTGTACATTATTTACTTTAAGTAACAATAATTTTGTCTAAGCAAAGTCAGACCTTACTGTCCTAATTAAATATCTAAAAGTCAAGGCATGATCATATTTTATTTTGGTAAAATAAGCGTAATCTAGAGACCTTTGTCTATCATATAGGCCACTTCTCAAACCAAATGATCAACTAGAAATCAAGATATTATTTGTTATTCCTAACACTTGGATAGGCGACAAGACTTTTGTAAGGTAGTGTATATTAGAAAGGAAGTATGTATTATATATATATATATATATATATATAATTGCAGTCTGAAACTGCCTTTGAACTCATGAGTTTTCAATCTTTCCGTAACCTTTCCCTTCACCAAGTCTCTCTAAGCCAATCCAAGGACAAACCTTTTGTATGTTGAATAAAAAACTGCAGCTTAGAGCTATACACACATAGATAGTCTAGTTTCCCCTTGTGTATATCCAACTACCTTCACCTTGAATGTTCAGAAAAATTCTAATATTATATACTGTGAGAAAATGATGACAAATGGTTACTTCCTTTGGACAAAACGGTGGCCTGATGAAGGAAGCTGATTCACTGGCACCTGAAAAAGTCTCTGCAGCTCTGACCTTGAGAATAACAGTGGATCTCTGACTGAGACAGCTGATGGTGACGCCAGGGTCCCGCAGGCTGGCGTCACACAGCCGAACGTAGTGACTTTTCCTCCCCCGAAGGACACTCGGTAGGATGGTGACACAAGCCTCTAGTAGTATGGGATCTGGGAAAGCTGCTGCTTCTGTCAGTGAGGCGCTGACACAGATATCGCTATCCCTTAATGCCGATTAACACTGCTAATAGTGCTTCACACTCTGGGATATGAATGCAGGAAGTCCCAAAGCACAGTGAGACCGAACATCAGAGTAACGAGCAGCCGGAGAGACTCGTGCTCATTAGCGACGGTTAAGAGCAGATGTGAGTCAGAGCTGAATGTGAAACTGCTCCACATGGTGCGCTGATCAACCAAAGATGGCCAGTAATTTTGAAATGTATTAGAAGTGGCAGGAAATCAGAGGTTTAGGTCAATTTCGTCATCAGCTTTTAGATGAAGCAGCCAGAAGCAATTACAGAATTTAATTACTGCATGTCAAAGCTTTTAAGAATATTTAGCAGGAAACCTATGCTGTTTCAGGAATCACCCCCTATACCTTTAAATAGTGCTATATTTGGAAGAGCAGCCATTTCTAGTGGTGCCTGACACCATAGTGAAAGTTCATAAGTGCACTCATTTAATCCCACAATGCACCACGTAAACTCCATATACACTCGGCAGCTAGATCTCATGAAGAAACGTAACTATTTTTCGTTTTGTCAGTTTAGTGGCTAATTCATATGAGATCAGTCATACGAAAATGTATAATTTTTAAAAGGAGGCATTGCACCAAACTACACCCCTAAACCCAACCTAGGCTCACTCTGAAAATGTACCACTATATGCATTTCTGGAAAGCGACAAATACGTCCCAGGAGGAACGGTTTTTTTTTTTTTCAGTTTTTGTATTCGGGAGTCCACCAGAGGCCGCTGTGTGCGCTTTTTAAGATCTCAAATTTCACTTGTAAGTACCGTTTGGCGCCTGCTGTTTTCCCGTAAATCCACCAGAGGCCATTGTCAACTGACTGACTGACTGACCGATCCACTAACTCACCCTCCTCCTTCCCTAAACCCAACCAATAGTGTTTTTAACAGCCCCGATTGACCTGTCCACCCACTTCCCTAAACCCAACTGACAGTTTTAAAAAGTAATCCAGAAAAAGAAAAGCCCTCGCCTGGTTTTTCCACATTTTGAGATTTTACCACATTCTCACCCTGTTGTTTACTTTATATTTTGGCTTTGGTTTTATCTTACCCGCTTTATGGAACCATTCTTCACCAGACTTAAACCCGTCGTCGTGGTCCACTCCTCTTTGCATCTCAAGTCCATCAACATACATGGAAAGCTAACTAAACAAACTGGTAACAGCGTGAAATCTGTCCATACGGAGGTCAGTGGTCAGCTGGTAGATGCTAAAAGAAACAACATCATACTGCCCTGTAGCTTTCGATTTAAAGACAAAATGCAGCCATACGTGGCTCTGTCTACATAATTCACAATCTCCAGAAAAGTATATAGGACTACATTTTCAGAATGAGCCTATGTTGCCTAAACCCAACCATCATTGGGGAATGAGCATCTTCCAAGGAGCATCTTTGAACATTCTTACTAAATTGTACAAATGAGATTGTACGAATTCATATGAATTAGCCACTATATCAAAAAGTTACGAATTACCATGAAAAAGTGTTGGAGAATACCCATAATGCACTGTGACACTGTGTCCTGACCACATGCAACACGATTCCATTGACAAGCAAATTGGCTGTCAGCACCAAATGCGACATGACAGAAACATTTCATTACCAGCCACTGCGCTCCCAATGAAATAGCAAAGGCTTTTAATCCAATGAATACATATTAAACCTCTTTAACATTACTAATAGGCTACTGAGTGACTAATTTTGAGTCACAGTTCAGACTTTCATCTTCAAACCATCTGCTGGTTACTTTATTTTTAAGATCTGAGGTGAACTATCTGCTGCTGCTTCTTTCAGTAGTGTGGCCTGTCATGTAAATCGCATGTAAACTCACATTGGTAGCATTTAACACTGAATGAAGCACACAATCTGTACCTGAGGTGATCATTGTCATTATTTGCTGTTGTTCAGCTGTGATGTTGTGGAAATAGAAAGCATTTTGAAAACAGAAATGTCACCATCGCAGATGATTACGTCAAAAACTCTATTTAACATGGAAAGATAATGTTGGAATATTAAGCCAATTCCATGCGTGTTCAAGAGAAAAGGTCAGGAGAGGTTTTTCTTCAATGCCAAAAATCGTAACAATTTATTAGATACAAATGAATAATTCGATGACAGAGCTCTGGGTTACATTACCCCAATGCAACACAATAATTACATTCAAGAGGTTCGCAACTAACATACATTTCCTGACTTCAGCATATATACACCACCGATCTTAACAGGTGGAGTTTTGGTGTAACGTCACTTGTCAGTCATTGTTCAGTCCTCCATTGGCCGCCCCTTCGGCATACTTCCTCTTTTTCTATGAATTCTCTGCCCAACAACAAAGTACACATCTTTCTGTGTTCTGTGTTCAGTTTTAACACCTCTCTTCAGACAGGAAGAGTCTGCAGAGCTGAATTTAATTTTGGACAAGCATCTATCTTCTTCTGCAAAAATGCTAATTAGTTTGCACAGCACTCACCCACAACATTAGAAGTTCAGTTAATATATGACCCTTACATGACCAATACAAATAATTGTTTGATTAAAAGAAAAGAGACAAAAAATAATAAAAATGGTTCCTATTATTCAATAATAAAGTACCCTTAATTGTGTGTTGCGGCGCTGCACTTCATGTAGGTGGGACATGGTGTGAGAGGTAGACCACAGGATGTCATTCCTCAAGTATTATTTAGGACCACCCGGAGGAAAATCACACAAACACGGGGAGAACATGCAAACTCCAGACAGAAATGTCAATTGGCCCAGCCGGGACTCAAACCAGAGTTCTTGCTGTGAGGCGACACTGCTTACCATTGAGCAACTGTGCCGCCATGATAGAAATCAAGTGTTAAATAACTATAACAGGGTCTGACCTAGAAGTTTACAACCTAACCTGATTAATCAGGGATATATCAACCAGCAAAGCACAAACAAAACAACATCTCTTCAAGTGCTCGAATTCACTCACTCATTTTCATTCACTTCGTCAAGTGGACTATATGAGTGGATTAATGTAGGGAATAGTGAATGAGGGTATAGGGGTGATTTCAGATACAGCACTAGATCATATTCAGAAGTCTGACTCACCTTGCACACAAAACTTGAGCTCCTTGGCATCGGTGACAGTGCTGCCAGTCATTCTCTCTGGCACCTTCTTACTCATGCGATTGTAATTGCGCCTTTTCTTGGTCTCGCCCCACAGGTTAGAGCCCCCGTGCATGCTGGGAATGTTGAGCACAGCGATGCCCTCCAGAGATGTGCTGCTGAGGTCCAAGATGATGCCATCACACTGGCAACACAACACAGAAAATATTAAACATTTCTGCATATAAAGAAAGTAGGTACAACAAGCAATTTTTTGTATTGGAATATTTGATATGCTTTCTGTAATAGAATTGAAAAGAAGTTCAGTTATTTGATACACATTTATGCATTTCTTTTTAAATATATTTTTAAAACAGTTTTTTTTTAAATAGACAAGGAACAGACAGACAAAACCATCATGAAACAACAATCTGTGCAAAATGGAAAGCAAAGCATGAAACATGGAAAAATGGCAACATACAAGACATCTGACCTACAAAAAGACACAGCAATGTATGTAAAGAGAGAGAGAGAGAGAGAAAAAAAAACGTACAAATCTTCAGAAATTAAACAACACTATTAGTCTTTATGGTGTTTTAGAAAAAAAAAGACTGGATCCCACATTTTATCAAAATTTCGCAAAGTTCCAAGAAGTGTCGTTTTGTCAGCAAAATAATATCAAGAAAATCTAATATAATTGATATAATATATTAATTAAAATAATTAAATATATATATTCATTCATTTTTTTTTTCGGCTTAGTCGCTTTATTAATCAGAGGTCACCACAGCGGAATGAACCGCCAACTTATCCAGCATGTTTTATGCAGTGGATGCCCTTCAAGCTGCAACCCATAACTGGGAAACACCCATACACACTCATTTACGCATATACACAACAGAAAATTTAGCTTATCCAATTCACCTGTATTGCATGTCTTTGGACTTGCGGGGGAAACCGGAGCACCTAAAGGAAACCCACGCGAACGCGGACAGAACATACTCCACACAGAAATGCCAACTGACCCAGCCGAGGCTCGAACTAGTGACCTTGGTGTGAGGCGACAGCACTACCTACTGTGCCACTGCCTCGCCTTAAATATATATCTTTTTTCTAAAAAAAAAGATTTAGAAAATAAAGATTTTTTGATATATACCTAAAATGTAAAATGAGCAGCAATAATTTAAATTTGAACTTATTTAATGCATCTTTGAAGAATAATAATAACTTTTTTTTTAATCGGTAAAGTTTTAACTATTTTTTCTTTAATGGATAGAAAAGTGTAGAGAACTGACAGGGGAGCAGAGAGGATTGGGAAGGGGAAGGATTGGCAAAGAACCTCAAGCCAGAAATTGAACTCAGGTCGCTGTGAGCACCTTAGTGCTTTATGTCTGCACACTTAACCACAAGGCTTTGGCGTTTACTAACAATATTAATTTTTTTATTTAACAAAAAAACTAACAAGGTTTACAATTCAAATAAAAAAACTGTTTATTAGTTCTACCCTGAATGCCCATAATAGTTTTATTACATTAAAAAATGTACGTTAATGACTTCATATAATATGATATTAAAACATTAAAAGCTTTTTGCTTAAGCATTTGATTTATCATTTGGGTAGTTTTGAGAGTTTGATTTATTATTTAATCATTTAGGTATTTAAATTCTGATTTGAATTTTGTTAGAAAAAAGCATAAGAATAAGGAAACTGATGTAAATATGACGTGACAAAAATTTTATTTAGTACAGTCTTATAACTACAGTCAATGACCACATTCAGTAATTAAAGAATTCTTGTGGTTCCAGCATTAAAAACAACAACAACAACAACAACAACAACAACAACAACAACAACAACAACAACAACAACAACAACAAACAACAAACAACAAACATCAAACTGTAGAGCACTAATATATACTGCATGAGAAAAAATAGTTCAAATCGTTCACCCATAAAGGCATGATAAACCATAACATGTATTTAACTAATGGGAGTGCTGCATCAATAACAATCACATTCCAGACATGAGAGATGTGAAACTGGCCTAAAAATGCCTCCAGGCGATCCAAAAATAGAAATGCTGTACAGTATTGTATGATGTCAGAGACCACCCTGAATCAAACGGTGGGCGTCAGTACAGTGGAAAAATACACAAACTTCAAAAGACGAACACTGACATGTTTACGACATAATCAGATGCCTCAAACTGTGTGAGATCCCACACAAGAGAGGGAGAAGGAAACCACTTTCATTCCCTAATGTGAATTCCACAACTCCTAATGTTTTCATTTCTCTTTTAATTTCAGAACTGACCATCTGAGCCAAAGTCCCTTTAGGACAAATCAGTTCACTCAGTAAGCATGTGGGTAACATCCCCAAGCAACTATTTAATATTTACTGTTTCATGCTTTTATTATTATTATTATTATTTTAATAAAGTAATGCATTAATGTCAAGCCAGCGAAACATATAAAGTTGAAGTCAAAATTATTAGCCCCTCTGTTTATTTTTTTTACCAAATTTCTGTTAAAATGAGAGAAGATATTTTCAACACATTTCTAAACATAATAGTTTTAATAACTCTTTTCTAATAACTGATTTATTTTATTTTTTGCCATGATGACAGTAAATTATATTTGACTAGATATTTTTGAAACACTTCTATACAGCTTAAAGTGACAAGTTATTGTATAATGCTGGTTTGTTCTGTAGACTATCTAATAATTTTGACCTTAAAAAATTAATAACTGCTTTTATTTTACCCGAAATAAAACAAATAAGACTTTCTCTAGAAGAAAAAATATTATCAGACATACTGTGAATATTTCCTTGCTCTGTTAAACATCATCTGAAAAAAAAATATATATATAAAAAAATGAAAAGGGGGACTAATAATTCTGACTTCAACTGTACATGCATTTAGATTTGAGAGTATTTGTATTGGGCATTAAAAATAGATTTTAGATCATGTTTTAAATACAAGATATATTAGGTAGGTCTCGAGAGCTACACCTGGTAAAGAGGCAAAAAAAGAGACGGAGTGGTGGGGGTGTTCTTTCAAAACGAAGATAAGGTAGTAGGGCAAATTTGGTCTATTTGTTGTAAGCTTGAATCAATCTGATTGGATTATTGCTGATTACGGATGAGAGGCCAGCCACGATCAACCATATCACGTGCTCCTCTCGAAATTAGTTTGTAAAACTTCACTTATGAAATTAAATCAATTTAAATTAATTAAAGCTGTGAATTGCAAGGTACAAAAATATGCATTGAACATTGCTATTATTTATTTATTTTTAAATTATGTCTTGTTAATATTTGAATTTATGTCATTTATTTCTATAATAATTTTCCCAATTTTTTTTTACCATCTGTTGGATTCCCTATGTTTCAATATTTCATAAGTTTTTATGTTTACTTTAATTTGATATAGTTTTTTAAATTTAATTTTGATTACATTTAATTTTTTTTCTTTGTAGTTCAAACAACAACAACAACAACAACAAAAAAACAATAAATATAATTTAGAAACAATTTCATTTTAAAACCAGAAATACTCCTCACTGCCTGTGAAAGGCCATTATTCATTATGAACATGCAACCACGGGCACAAACTGGTCAGTGTGAAAGGATCACATGCTGGGAATGCTGTCAACAGTGTTCGCCTGCTACTGTTTGTGTTCAGATAGACGTCCTGAGGTTTTCCCTCAACACTGACGGTGCAAGAGCAGCCTGAGGTTTACTGTAGATACTGTCGTCAGCTGCATTCACCAATCACAGTTTGTTGAAGGAAGTGTTCAGTGGACACACTGACCCGGCGCACAGCTAAAAGACTGTGAATGTGGCTGTATATAATTACAACATTCGCTGTAAGCTAAAACAGGCCACTATTGATAGGCTGAATGTCCCGAACTCACCTCCACTTCAATAGTTTCGTTCAGCTTTTTACAAGTGGCTGAAATGGTCTCTGTGGTGCCGAACTCAAAGTACCACAACTTGTTTTTCATCCTGAAGAGAGAGAACAAAAATAGTTCAACGTTAAACAAAGGACTTAAACACGTTTTACACTCAGCCAATGAAATCTATTTAGTGGCAAGAACATGAATATCAGAAAATGGTGTGTGGAATGAATCTGATTAATAATTCACACTCATGAATATTCATACTCAGTGCTTAAATAAGTAAACATGTTTTACGGTTCTCATGAATCAATAATCGATGTCATGCATTAACCTGGAGATCAATTGAAGACAAAATTTTTAAAAAGTGGTGATGATCTCGTCATATTAATGACACGTATACTGAAGTGGTAAAAAAAAAAGAAAAAAAAAGATGACTCATTGTGCAGCTGCTCTATCACTGGAACAACAAACAAGATTGCGTTTACATACCCTGATGCTAATGCAGGCGTGAAAATAAATATTATGGGATGAACAGAGCCTTGGGCTGTCAACGGACAAAACAGACATCCACTCTCTGATCTAACTATATAAAAATATAATAAAAACACCCAAATGTTCATCATTTGCAACAACACATAACATAGATTTACACATGGTGTTTTTGATCAGTTTAGAAGCCTCAGATTCCACGGATACTTTACAAGTGAAATGAATACAAACCTCAAATCTACAACTTGCATTTTACAGTTAATTGATGTGACTCAGCCTACACTCTCTAAAGTATAGGTTTGTGAGCTGTCACTGGGGTGGTACCTTTTCAAAAGGTACACATTTGTACTTGAAGGATCCATATTTGTACCTCAAAAGTATATATTAGTACCTACAAATTTTTCAGAGGAACACTTTTGTACTTTTTAGATATGAATATGTACCCTTTAGGTATTGATATATACCTTTTAGAAATAATAATAATAATTCCTTACATCTTACTCTTAAAACACATTGGGGGGGGGGGGGGGGGGGGGGAATATAATTACGATATGGGGAGAGCTAGGAGGCCATAATGGACAGACGCCAGTGGGCAGATTTGGCCAGGACGCCGGGGTTAAACTCCTACTTTCTTTCTCAAAGGACATCCTGGGATTTTTAACGACCACAGAGAGTCGGGACCTCGGTTTAACATCTCATCCGAAAGACGGCACTCACTGAGCAGTATAAAGTCCCCGTCACTATGCTGGGGCATTAGGAGCTACACAGACCAAAGGTTGAGTGCCCCCTGCTGGCCTCACTAACACCACTTCCTGGCAGCACCCTAGCTTTCCCATGTGGTCAGCCATCTAGGTACTGACCGGGCACAGCCCTGCTTAGCGTCAGTGGGCAACCATGTGAAAGATGCAGAGAGCTAGCTGCCGGTAAAAGTCTGTACCTTTAGATACAAATCTCTACCTTGTGAAAAGGTCCCACCTCAGTGACAGATTACATACCTTTATTTCTGAGTGTAACACATAATTTTAAAATGTATTTACAAAAACATACAGTAAACAGGCTGATATACTTACTTAATATTATCTAGAAGGATAATAATGACAATAGAAGTTCAAATATTTCAACTTAATGATAAACTGAGTGTTTTTCAACCATTACACGTTTATAATGAAATAAATGCTGTAAACATACCGGGTGATACAGTATCTCACATGTCACAGACACATCATGACTTAACAAGCGGACTATAGAGTGGTGCCAGAGACACTTAGAATGCAAATAAAATGTACATGCAAAATTATTTTGTAGTGTTTGTAAATGCACAGACTGCTTTCAAACTTGATCATTTTATTATGAAAGGTATGTTGAACAGCAAATTATCATATTATAGTGATTTCTGAAGGATCATGTGATACTTGAGGCCCAATTGCAATTCTACCCTTTAGCCCTTCCCCTTACTCATGCCCCTCGTTTTTCTTGTTTACGTTAAGGGGTGTCCCAACCGCTTTAGCTTGAAGGCGTAGTGCTAAGGGGAATAATATCAAGGGATAGCCCTAGTTGGAAATTTTCCAGGATCACTCTTGACACAAGCTACTGCACATAGAAGTCAGAAGATGCACAAATCTGTATTTTTTGTTATTGTCACAAATTTTGACAACAAACAAGCAGGTGTTTTAGAACTTTCATAATGGCGATCGTGTTTTACTGTCATGCTTTTAAATAACCCACTAAAATAAAAACTAGTACATTTCGCTATATATAACTAATAATAACTCCTGTATAAGAGTCCAACAGCATACTCTCACATCTGACACTTGATAACACTTGAATCCCCTGTCGAAAAAAGTGTAATGGCTGGGAAAGAGCTTTTTACAGTGTCTGCTTGGTATGATGTTAATGTTGTTTTCTTGTGTTTATACAGATGGAAATGGCTAAAGTAAATGCACAGTACACGTTAATCATAAGATGAACATAAAACAAAAGTTTCTATCTAGAGTTACTTTCAGGGACTTGACACTTGTAAACACTCGCTCCAAAGGGTCTACGCGGCTCTCGATCACATCCACACTCAGCGCTACCAAGCCGACCAATCACAGAGCTTGCAATTTGCGTCGTTGTGATGTATAGTTACATTTTTGAGAGGTGCGTGTGTGCGTCGCCGACGGCCATGGTGAGGGCTATGTGACCACGCGAAGGCTACGTGTGTGTGCATACATGTGCACTTGAGGCAGAAGTATAAATCAGCCTTACCTTATCCCTAGGTAAGGTAAAGCGAAGGGTAGAGGTAAGAAATATAGAATTGGGATTGGGCTTTAGAGTAATGATGCTGAAAAATCAGCTTTGACTTAACAGGAAAAAAAGTAGAATTTAAAAATCTAGACATTTTAGATTAAATGCAGCATTGGTGAGCATAGGTGTCAAAAAAACAACAGAGTTCTATTTTAAACTAGGCATGGGCTGATATAAGATTCTGACGGTATGATAACCTTGGATAAAAATATCAAGGTTTAATGGTTTCACTGTATTGTGATTACTGCTCCAAAATATATTCTTTTTAAATGTCTGGGTAAAAAACAACAACTTTTTTCCTCCTTTGAACACAATATATTTTATTTTGAGAAGCATTTTAAATATTTTGGAGCAGTAAACGTGTCAATCTAAATAATTAAAATGAATTATTGACTTCTGCTGTCTTCATTTGTTTAAAAAACACAGATTTCTTAACAATTTAAAACAGCATCTTTAGATATCTTTTCTGTTGGAGATACTGTTGTGCAAAAAATAATTATAAAATAAACAAAAAATATATATACATATTAAATTAAATAAATAAAAAATCCTACACATACCCTATTAACAGTATAGCAGAAAATTTTAAAAACTTGACTCTTCCAAACCTTGGTATACCTTGAAAACGGTTTTCGTCCCATGCCTACTTGGAAAAAGATGTGTTTTGCTACTTAAACTATTGCTGTTCCTATTAATTCAATTAAACGGCACAAAATGGAGTGCTTCATTTTTTGATCTGAGGTTTTGGTTAGGGTCAGGGAGTCTAAAGGCCAGTTTATTTTGTCACCCATTCCCCTTCTGAAATATTCAAACTCTACAAGCACTGCCGAGGCAGACAGGTGTGAGTGGACATGAGTGACAGTGAACTTGGCATCAGCTTCCATAGAGAAACCAGAGTCTCTATCAGCAACCTGAGCACAATCTGACATTAACACAGCCTATGACATCGAGAGGAGCCAGACGAGGACAGCACACTGAGCACATATACCACACACCCTCCACTAACACACTCAGAACATATAAGCAAGAAGGCTGTGAAAAGGCTGTGTTTTACCTTGATATGTTCAATATATTAACAAAAAAACTGACGTTGAACTCCAAAAAATTGAGTTTTTTGTTCCGAAAACCTTTTAAACTCTCAGTGGTGATATACTGCTGGTATTGTCTGATTGTAGTTTCAAAGGCTTTCTGACCCAACTAAATTCTTCAATTCTCCAGCTGTGATTCCAGATGATTTTTTTTGTCCACTCGAACTATCCTCTTAACTGTGTTTGGACAAGACCAACATGTGCGCTCTTCAAAGCTCATTCATAACACATAGAACTGACTTAATTATTGGCCTGATGTTGGAAATGGGCATATTCTGTGTTTTGGATGTTTTCTTAAAGCCACTTTCAATTTTGAGAAGCTCAATAACCTTTTAAAATAAATGTAAATTAAATTAATACAATATTAATAAAAACCTGCTCTTATTGAGAACAAAAATCTGCAAAAAACACAGTTTTATATACAGTTGAAATTAGAATTATTAACCCCCCTTTGATTTTTTTTTGTTCTTTTTTTAAATATTTCCCAAATGATGTTTAACAGAGCAATGAAATTTTCACAGTATGTCTGATAATATTTTTTCTTCTGGAGAAAGTCTTATTTGTTTTGTTTCGGCTACAATAAAAGCCAAATAATTTTTTCAATAGTCTACAGAACAAACCATCTCTATGCAATAACTTGCCTAATTACCCTAACCTGCCTAATTAACCTAGTTGAGCCTTTACATGTCACTTTAAGCTGTATAGAAGTGTCTTGAAAAATATCTAGTCAAATATTATTCACTGTCATCATGGCAAAGATAAAATAAATCAGCTATTAGAAACGAGTCATTAAAACTATTATGTTTAAAAATGTGCTGAAAAAATCTCCTCTTTGTTCAACAGAAATTGGGGAGAAAATAAACGGGGAGGGGGCTAATAAATCAGGGGGCTAATAATTCTTACTTCAACTGTATAAATAAAACTCTATAATGGCTCGTTTCCATCAAGCAGTATGATCTGATACAGTACACTACATTTAACAAGTATTTTTGTTTCCACAGTCAAAAGTTACGAATGATACCAAAATAGTGTATAGTGTGCCATTTGGGACACAGTGAATGATTAGTAGTACCAAGTATGGTGTAAATAAATTATTAATTATTAAGTTCTTAAATGAATGAAAACTGAATTTGGACTATGCAGTTGCCTCACAATTATGGCCCTGTTAAAACAGAAAGTCATGGTAAAACAATTTCCTGTTTCTAGTCACCAAGGTGTACTAAAATAATTTGAATTGATCAGGTTACCACACATATATCCAATAGCTTGTGTTAGAAAATAGGAATCAATAATATTTGTCTCTTTTTCTTTGAATCAAACAATTATTTGTATAGGTAATGAAAGAGTCATTTATTAACTGAACCTCTACTGTGTGTGAGATGCTGTGCATAGTAATTAGCATTTTGCAGAAGTAGATGAATGCTGGTCCAAAATTAAATTCAGAAACTTCCTGTCTGAAGAAATGTGTTAAAACTGAACACAGAGGACAAAAAGTTTTATGCTTTTTTTTTGTTGTGCAGAAAATTCATAGAAAAAGAGGACTTATGTCTGGGGTGTGGCCAATGGAGGAATGAACTATGAGTGACAAATGACAAATTCCACTAAACTCCACCTGTTAATATCAGCTGCCTATATAAGTTTAAGTCAGGAAAAGAAAGGTGTTGCGCACCTCCTTAATGTAACTTTTGCATTGCATAGATGATAACAGAATTCTGTGAATCCAATTATTCATTTGTATCCAATAGATTGTTAAGATTTTTGACATTGAAGAGAAACCTCTCCTGACCTTTTTTCTTGAACACGCATGGAATTAATAATATATTCCAACACTTGTTTGCAGGAAGCGGTATGGTACAGTACTATTTGGTAAAGGTAAACCTGCCAGGCTTGCTCTTCCACTGCCAGTACTACCCTTACTTAATTATACCATACTTGGTACTACTAATTATACACTGTATCCCAAATGGCACACTATACACTATGCACTATTTTGATTTCATCCACAACAGAAATATTTGTTTACAATAATGTTTCTGACCATACTGCTTAAAGCATATGGATACATGGATATAGAATATGGATATGGTGCTCAATGGATATGGATCAATGGATATAGGTGCACATTTGCACTTTAGACACTTTGGTCATGTTTACACTAAGATCTTGATGCCCAATTCTGATTTTTTGTCCATATCTAATAATTTTGCCCGTTTGTTTACACGTTCTTTTAATTGTGACCCATATCTGATTCATATGCTTACACTTGCCATACAATTAATGACGACACGTATGCGTAAAGGCGGGTTCTAGCATCTGCGTCACACTAGCCATGATGGAAGAAATTATCTTGCTTTTAGCTTTGCGAAATATGCAAAGTTCGCCTAACTTTTTTTGAGGTGGAGGAGATGGGAAAGGGCCATCCTTACAGCTTGCGCCTATGGTTTATATATGGTGTCATCCACAATTCAGAGAAATTTGTGGGTACGAGAGAGATCTCAGGTCTGGTGGGGGCAAATATTTGGGGTGGGGTTTTATTTCCACATATGAAGGAGGCATGAAACCGATCTCTGAACATCCGAATGCATACATTTTTTTTTCTTGTTTACACAGTCATAGAACAGAGCCGATCTGTGTCAAATATGAGCAAAAAATCTGAATTGGGTCACATTTAACTGGCAGTGTAAATAGGGGCTTTCTTGATCTCTTGGAAACATTGTGCATTTCAAATTATGCTTCATTCAGGTGAGTGGGCTTGACAAACCACCTGTTGAAACACTCTTCTCTCTTATGCACCTCACACTTTATGTAAACTCCATGGTACAAGAACTCAATAAGGAAAACGATGTTTACTATAAACGAACCACAATCATGTTGTACTGATTGCTTCAACCTTAAATGACTCTTGCACAATATTCACCTTTAAGAATTTTCTTGCACAATATCCAGCACAACATTGTTCATTCCCTGTAAAAGTACTTTTATAGCCTGTCTTATGTGTTAGTGTTAGTTAAGTATCTTATAGTATATGTTAAGTGATAATTAATTTATGTAGCACCATTGTCCTGCAAGACACAACATTTCGATCCTCTGTATGTTCACACAAGTAGTGGAATGACAATAAAGCTCAACTTGACTTGTCATAATAAGTCATAATAAGTCATAATAGGATTATTTTATATATATATATATATAAAACTGTTGTTTGCAGTCTTTTTGTTAATATTTTGAACAAAATATCAAGAAATTTAAGAAAATACATTTATACTTTCTTCTTCATTCATATTTACGAAGGCTTCCAATAATAGTGGAGTGCACAATATGAGCTTAAAAGAAGAAAAACAACCTGACAAGACCAGGGCTCTATCAATTCTCTCTGTACTGTAAATGTGTTGCATTTTCACATTGGTTTTGAAACAGGGCAATTTACACTCATCAGATGGTGTCAACCAGTGACAAGGCCCTGCAAAGGGTTGTTCTGCTGATAATGACAACACCACTGTTTGCATAACAGACAATGTGCATTTGGGTCTATGCAGCGTCCACAAGGGATGGACACAGAGCGAGCAAACATCACTATCAACTATATAAGAACCTTAATCTGCTCAGGCACAAGAGTCACAAGTGATAGCTATATCTTGAAGCTAATAATGGCATAGTGTATTGTAAAATTTACGATTTTTATATCCTTGACAAAATAAGTACTTTTTATAGAGATATAATTTTCCCCCCTTAGAATGTTTCAAGTTTAAACCTGCGTTTTCTAATAATTCATGCAAGACCACCACTAGAATATCATATATATTCTATAATAATATAAATTTTGAAACATTGTAGCAATCATTTTTAAAACAAGAATTGCATGATAACATATAAAAAAAACTCACAATGCAGCCCCAAAATACGCATTAACACATTAATCTATTATTCAAACCATTAGGTTTGACACATTTGTCTGCAGGAAGTGTTTAACTATTAAAAATATTATAAAGTTAGCACTGTCCCTTGTATTGTATGATATGATATTATTCATTCATTCATTCATTTTCTTTTTGGCTTAATCCCTTTATTAATCATGGGTTGCCAGAGCAGAATAAACCGTCAACTTATCCAGCATATGTTTTTACACAGCGGATGCCCTTTCAGCTGCAACCCATCTTTGGGAAACATCCATACACACTCATTCACACTCTTACACTATGTACAATTTAGCCTACCCAATTAACCTGTACCGCATGTCTTTTTACTGTGGGGGAAACTGGAGCACTCAGAAAAAACACACAAGAACGAGGGGAGAACATGCAAACTCCACACATAAACGTCAACTGACCCAGCCGAGGCTCGAACCAGCGACCTTCTTGCTATGAGGCAACAACACTACCTACTGCGCCACCGTGTCATTGTATTATATTATATTATATTATATTATATTATATTATATTATTCTAAGTTGAATGACAACTTAACTAATAATAATATTTTGTACCTCTATTTTCACCCAAATAGTAATATAATTGTACAGAAATCAACTGTAATGTAAACGTAAACAACATAATATGATGAAGAGTAGCCCTGATGTCTTTCTCTTTGTTTTATTGAATTAATTCAGATTTGACAGTTGTTTATATGACAGTGTTTTGGATTATTAACTCAGTTTGCCAAGCTGTAATACAATACAATAACAATACACATTCCCATACACATGGGAAAACCACTCTCATACAGGTATGTCTCCAAAGCTCTGCCCACCTCTTCCTCAGTTTACACTCCAGTAATTTGCTACCTTCATTCTGTCAAATTAAGGGATTATGAACAGATTTGAGATCACAATTAGACCCGCACTGCGTTCACAACAGGGTCAAGCTGCCTAACCTCATTAGCTACCATCCATCTGAGAAGCTCTGAGAAAGAAAAAAAAAACAATTAGCCATGGTTACTCTTTTTCCTGGTAGGAGAATCATAACCTTAGCATTTTCTGTGCTATCAATTGCTGCCTGACAAAAGTGAGGATTCGAGAGACTGAAAT
Organism: Danio rerio; assembly: GCF_052040795.2. Taxonomy (NCBI): domain Eukaryota; kingdom Metazoa; phylum Chordata; class Actinopteri; order Cypriniformes; family Danionidae; genus Danio; species Danio rerio. The sequence goes on along the minus strand of NC_141029.1, from coordinate 24,481,360 downwards.
TATCTTGACTAGAGTTAAAGGGTTAGTTTACCCAAAAATGACTTTTCTGTAAGAATTCATCTTCAGAACACAAACTAAGCTATTTTAAATCAAAGAGCTCTCTAATCCTCCTTATACATCCTTCATGTATAAAGACATTTCAATTCCAGGATAGGAACCAAAAACATTTTTAAAACATTTTATGTGACTTCAGTAGTTCAACTGTAATCATATGAAGCTCTAAAAACACTTTTGTGCTCCAAAAAACTGTTGTTTTCTCTTCTTCAGCAGGAGGTTAGGGTTCGCTTTTACTACATGCAGCACAACACACAAATATTTATATTAATGAAAACTTTTATATATTTTCAAAGCTATTTAAAGCTTATTTTAAGCTTAACTCTTCTGTAGTTACATTGTGTAATAATACCAACAGAAAATGAAAAGTTACTACTTTCAGTGCCCCTAAGGATAGGAACTGTGTGCCATAATGAGAGAATAGTTCTTCAATGAGTCGGGACCATTGCTGTATATGGAGGAAGTGAGAGCTCTCAGATTTCATCTAAAATACTGCGGTCACTCAATAATCATATATATATATATATATATATATATATATATATATATATATATATATATATATATATATATATATATATATATATATATATATATATAATTTCAAATTTTGCTCATCAGATGGAAAAAAATGTTTCATCAAAAAAATACTGTTGCTCTGAGCCCTTACTCTACATTAACTGTGTGATTTCTGCAATTATAACCATTGTTCTTGGTGTGAACAGTCCTTTATGTTAGAAATCAGTATACAGAGATGCAGATGTTAGGGGTCAGTGAACCAACACATTCCTCAAACACAATCACAAACACACACCCTGCTGCTCATCGGATCCAGATAAGCATCTCCTATAATCCCTTCAGAGGCTGATGACTTTTTGACCCGTGAGCTGATCTGGCTCTGTATCACTACAGCCATCAGTCACAACGCAGATCGGGCCTACTCCTGCTGATGGGGATGCAGATACTGCCTTTGACTGACAGCACATATCAGAGCCAATTTCAGGGAGAGGGAGACATAGATGGAGGAGGGCATTTGGGGGTTAAATATATGATGTGATGAGTCTTTTGCGATGGGAACAAGAGAAGAAAGCCTGAAGTGTGAACATATCCCCTGTAATCTGGCATGGCTGAGCATTAGGACAGTGAGGTCGATATGATTGCTTTCAGTCAGAACGATCTCTACTGTCAACAAGTTTGTGGAGAGTTTTAAAAATTCTTTCTTTAATGCTTTGTCTAAAAATATACTGTGCCTTAAATAACATTTAATAATAATAATAATTTGTGCTACAATTAATGTTAATTAACATTTAGAAATATTTATTTTAAATTACTTTTTCTTATCCCATTTATTGATACTATTTAACTAATTTAGTTTAGTACTAATACTACAAAACTAATCACTAATCAAGCAATAATATAATATAATATAATATAATATAATATAATATAATATAATATAATATAATATATAATATAATATAATATAATATAATATAATATAATATAATATAATATAATATAATATAATATAGCATTTATAAGTAACATTTATAATAATAAATCATAATATATTAAGAAATTATAAAGTAAACATTATTTTATTTGTAATTTTACCTGACTTTTATTTAAAAATTAATTTGATAATAGCAATTTTATGTACAATACAGCTATACACTCACCGGCCACTTTATTAGGTACACCTTACTAGTACTGGGTTGCACCCCCGTTTGCCTTCAGAACTGCCTTAATCCTTCATGGCAGATTCAACAAGGTACTGGAAACATCCTCAGAGATTTTGGCCCAAATTGAAAGGATAGCATCACACAGTTGCTGAGGATTTGTCGGCTGCACATCTATGATGTGAATCTCCCATTACACCACATCTCAAAGATGCTCTATTGGATTGAGATCTGGTGACTGTGGAAGCCATTTAAGTACAGTGAACTTATTGTCATGTTCAAAAGAAACCAGTTTGAGATGATTTGAGCATTATGACATGGCGCTTCAGCAGCAATACTCAGGTAGGCTGTGGCGTTGATACGATGCTCGATTGGCACTAATGGGCCCAAAATGTGCCAAGAAAATATCCCCCACACCATCAAACACCGCCACCACCAGCCTGAACCACCGATACAAGACAGGATGGATCCATGCTTTAATGTTGTTGATGCTAAATTCTGACCCTACCATCTGAATGTCACAGCAGAAATTGAGACTCTTTAGACAAGGGGTCACCAATCTCGGCCCTGGAGGGACCGTGTCCTTGCCTCAACACACCTGCCTGGATGTTTCCAGTATACATGGCAAGGCCTTGATTAGGGTTTTCAGGTGTGTTTGATTAGGGTTGGAGCTCAAAGCTGCAGGAAACCGGCCCTCAAGGAACAAGTTTGGAGACCCCTGCTTCAGACCTTTATCGTCTTGACCATGTCTACCAGCCTAAATACTCTGAGTTGCTGCCATGTGATTGGCTGATTAGAAATTTATGGTATAAAGCAGTTGAACATGTGTACCTAATAAAGTGCCCGGTTAGTGTATAATTAAATCAACAACAACAATATAATAATAATATTTGCTGAATGCAGTCAATTTCTATCTGGTTATATAATAATCATAATAAAAAATTAATAATAATAATAAAATAAAGTCTTATTGTTCATTTATTTATCAATTTAATATTCTAATCATCATTATTATTATTTAATTTAATATAATAGGTTGGGTCAATGGAAACTTTTTTCAGCAGTTCATCAAGTGTTAAGCTCACTCTGTTACTCTATACACTATAGTGTAATTCCTCGTAGCTCCTCAGTGTGTCTGTTTATGTGTCTCGTGATGTATGTGTGTGGGATGGAGGGTCAGGGCAGGGGGTACGTTCTGTCGGGCTGCTCTGTTGGCAGCAGTCAGAGACAGTGAGGAAGGGAAGCGTATATTTATCCCTCTTCACCGTGGATATGAAGCAGCAGGACCTTCAGCTTCCAGAACAGAGGCACGCTGGGCTTCAGCTGAGCCCCACAAACACACACATATGTGCACGCAGAGGGACCTGCGCACACGCACACATACGGTATCTGCACTAAAATACATACACACCCTCAATCACATATACATAACCTAGACACCTTCTTATGGGTTATGAAACACATGCGGACATGCTGAGCAGACAGACGGCAGCTCAGGTCATGACCATATTTGGCCTTTTCCTCTGTCGGTCATGTGATTTGAGGAGCTATTGTAACAGTACGCTTTCATCTCATGACATTTATTATCTTAATCAACAAATTTAAGCAAGGAAGAGAAAAATGATTGGAAGCTGGTGGGGGAGAATTCAAGAAAGAAGACTTGTTTTTGTTCTTTCAATAATATCTTATATATAAAATAAAATGGCATTTATGTTCAACTTTAAAGCAACTTTGTCTGGTGTTAAAATATGCTAAGCATTTTTTTCTTTGAACCCTTTTTCATTTTATTTTGTGATCATTGTGATAATTCTGTATATATTTTTTACATAATTGTTTGCAGATAGGTGTATTTTTCATTGGAATTGTAGCATTTCACCATCATTTATTTTTTGTGTTATCCTTTATTCTTTTGTATATTATATTATATTATATTATATTATATTATATTATATTATATTATATTATATTATATTACATTATATTATATTATATTATATTATATTATATTATATTATATTTTATTACATTACATTACATTACATTACATTATATTATATTATATTACACTTACTGCCACTTTATTAGGTACATCTGTCCAACTGTTCATTAACGCTAATTTCTAATCAGCCAATCACATGGCAATAACTCGATGTATTTAGGCATGTAGACATGGTCAAGAGGATCTGCTGCAATTCAAATCGAGCCTCAGAATGGGGAAGAAAGAAGATTTAAGTGGGCCTAAATAAAGCGAAAGCACAGGACAGACTCACATTTTTATATATATATATATATATATATATATAGTGCATTTTACAGGTTTGACACGCAAAGCAAATAATCCCTTTTGTAATGTTTCTGCTTTTGAGCGCAGCAGGCCCTATTAATTAAAATTATGCAATTAGAATTATGCACAATAATCATCACACACAACAGATTTGCTATTTTGAATCAGCTTGTGATGCGTCTCCAAAAGCATCATCTTAAAAGAAAGGGAAAAGAAAACACTAATGTTTTACCGCAGGACAAATGAAAAGCAGACAAATGTGTTTTAGTGCACAGCAGATAATGGCATGTGTAATGGCATATTTGATTTTTATAGTGCAAATGACATGCCGCAGAGTAAAAAGGGATGTCTACCTGACCTCAAATAACTCTGAGTGAAAAAGCCCAGTGCTTTTCACAGATCAATGTGAAAATACAGTACTCTAACTGACTTGTCTGCCCAGCACTTACATGTTGATGATCAATCAATGGCTCTTCGAGGCAGAAACAAATGTATTTTAATGCACCCCCAGTCCTCACTAACAGCTGCACACAATACCGTATCATAGGGGCTTTATTCACAAAATATCGAATCTTCATTGGCATAAATCCTTCCACTGAGGGGTTTCCTTTATTAATTCTACCATGACAAGTACAGTGTAGCTTTAAGCATTGTTTACACTTGACTGTTTTAGTTTTAAAAGAAATAAGGCATCTTTCTGTGAAAATAGAGCATTTGGAAATCGCTGTTTTAATTTGAAAATGAAGGTGTTGAGTTTCAGTGTGAACATGCAGCAAAACAAAAACTTTTGAAAACTGAGATGTGGCTATCCACAGCCACTCTCTGGCTGATTGTGTAACATTCCCTGTTTGTCAAGCCCCCTCACATATGACCATTACGCAACTGGTAGACAACAAGTATGGATGCCAGCACAATATGCGCATGGCCAGTGTGCGAGAATGATGTCATGTAGATGGAGATAGTTTTTCTGACAAAGTAGTGAAAATGGCAGTCTGGGCGGGAAGAGTTTTTTAAAAACAAAAATGCACTAGTATAAATGATAAATGATAATGACGTATATGTAATCGATGCATAGTTCTCAAAATAAAATATTCTGTCATCATTATTTATTTAGCCTCAAACTGTTTGAGATTTTTTTCTCTTTAACGAAAGGGAAAATATTTCAAAAATAAATAGTGAAAAGCAGTAGCCACTGGCTTCATGGTATTTTCTTCTCCCTAATATAGATGTCAATCACTGCCCATTACCAGCATTCTTCAAAATATCTTCTTTTGTTTTCAGCGGAGAGAAATAAAAACACCATAAAGATCTGGAACCACTCACGGGCATGTAAATGGCAAGATCATCTTTTTTTTTTTAGTTAATTAAAAAGAAAAAATAATAATTAACTATTCATTAAATGGCATGTGCTGCAAGACCAATGTCATTCAACAAAGAAAAGAATGTCTTTTCAGACCTTCAGATCCAATATTATTAAATAAGCTTGCACAATTTACATACAAACAAGCAGAGATGCAACCGAAAACAATATGATGAAAAGCTGCTATCACTTCTGCCGTGAGTATTACAAAACTACAACAGCTTATGTGGTTTTGTGTTAGAATCAAGAGGAATGTTAAGAGAAATTTGCAATTTCTATAATATTTTAAACCTTTAAACCAGAGATGTCTGAACTATGTCTGCAGGCCCAAGGTAAGCCTTGATTTGGCCAACCGGCCTATCTGAGAAGTTAGTAAGAAGGATGGGGAGCATTGGGGAGAATACTTTTAACAGAGATTGTCATTTTTAATCTAACGTGAACATTTTATAGTTGAGCTACAAAAAAGCAAACTGAACTCAATCGTTTCAGTTAAATATTGTAAATGAATCAGATTTTTAATAATGTAAATATCGTCTCTCAATGAATAGAGGACGGTGCACAAAACATTGCTAAAAAGCTTGACTTGTGTAGCTATACGGCACACCATTGTGTATTAAATGGGTTTGTTTTTTGTTTTTACAGTAATAAGTTCATTTTAATATCCTAATTTTAAATATACTGCATGCATTAGTTCATATAAAGTTTTTTTTATATTAGGAAATAAATTAGAAAATTACTCATGGCAACTTTAATGTAATACAGTTTGCATTATTACCTTCAGCCCACAGCCCTCAATCAAGTTTGGTGTTTGGCTCTTCATAATAAAAAGTTTGCCCCTGCTTTAAACTAACCTTGCAACTTTAGGCCCCGTTTACACTAGTACGTTTTAGTTTTAAAACGGCGTTTTAGAATGAAAACGATCCGCGTCCACACTCGCGTTTTACCCAGCGTTTCTGAACTGCTCTCCGTCCACACCAAAACGCTGAAAACGCACATCACGTGACCACACAGACGCTCTCGGGCAAGCGCTGCAGCCCATGTACCCAGATGAGAGCTCTGCTAGTCGGACTTCTCATCAAGCATCTCCCGCTGGATCTAATCTCACTATATTTATTAAACGGGATATTTCATTCATCTTGTTGTCTTTATCTAACGACATATTCCCTGACTTTGGGCATTGGAATCTATTACTTGTTCTCAGGTAACGTGTTTTGGCTGAGCGCAAAGATAAGTTAATGATTAATGTAAGCACGTACATTCTGTATATTGACTTATCGCTTGCCTTTATTTCCTATAATGTATAAACTTATTGTATGTTATACTTTTAAAATGGCCATTATCGATTCTTAAAACTGATACTCAGCAAAAGAGAGGGGATGTTTCGTATTTTCACTGAAATTGAAAGGAGGCAGTTGTTATCGGCTCCGTTTTGTTATAAATATCCAGACAGTGAAGATGACGCTCATCTTATACAGCACGGCGCCTCAACATGTCTGCTGTCTAAGTTGCTAATATTAAAATGAAAATAGGCAGTTCCTTAAATCATGTTTACATTTTATTGTTGAGAAAGTGAAACAACGAAGCCAGGGTGATGTGAATGAAGTTATAAAGTACACTGTTCCCTTTGAAGATTTACCCGTGTCCTCGGTATAGTCTGCTTTTCCATATCAAACTGAGAAGAAGAGACTGCAGCCTTGATCAAACTTGCGAAGTCTGAACTTACACGGAGAAGATTCAGGACTGAACTGTGTGTTAGGCTACTTAATATTCAGGAAAAGCCCCAATCAGAGAGGCGAACGTCTGCAGCCCCGCCTCCGTTTTCAGATGTCTCCGTTTTCCATCATCCACACTGAGACGGAGCAGCAGCGTTTCAAAATGAAAACGGCCTCTCCAGCGTTTTCGAAACGCTCCGTTTTCGGCGCTCGAGAACTCCGGCGTAGTGTGGACGGTTGGCGTAACCGTAGCAAAACTTATGCGTTTTCAAACTAAAACGCATTAGTGTAAACGGGGCCTTAGACAGCTTTAAAACTCGTCTGACTAGTACACACCTGTAATGTTTAGGAGTTACGTCAGTAGGCAGAGAGTAGGTCGTCTTTAGTGGCAGTTTTTTCCAACACATTTGACCACATGAGCATTTACAATATGAAAGGATTCCAGGAAAATGTGTTTTTTATTTATCTCTTAATGTTTTTGTGGACAATCTGAAAACATTTCAAAGTCAGCTTGAAGCTGTATTTTGCATCGTAAACATGTGACTGGATCAACAAAGCAGCCAGGTTTAGACCAGGCCAAAGTGTGGGAATGTAATTCACTACAGTATTAAGAGAAACAAGAGCCCCCCATGTGCTCCACTATGTCTTCAGCTTTGCCTCTCACCTTCTTGCCATTGTTTGCTTGAGAAGCTGACTGTCCACAGAACAGGCATTGTTATTATAATCAAAAAGACAAAGACATCTAGGAGGGCTTTTTTTTCTTTTCTTTGAGGCAATTTGACACCTCTTAATCTAAAGCTTCCTCTGGCTGTCCCATTGGGAGGAGTGGACTCAGAGCCTCAGGTCCATTGTGCACTGGCGGTCATTAGCACCTGGGCTGCGGGTTCCCTGTAGACGGCTACTGATGCAGATCATAGAGCGAGACAAGTCACACATATTCTCCCTGCATATCACACATCACTGTGGGAATGTGTGGATATTTACACAAGCAGGTATATATAAACACACTTGACCTCTATTTGCATTTTACAGGCAAAACATAATATACATTTTTTTTTTCCCCCCAGATACGACTAGATTTTAGCCTATTTGGCCTCCATGATATAGATGGAAATCGTCTGTTTACTGGGGAGTCTTAATCTATCTATTTGTATCTGTAACTCAGGTCCCGTTCAAACATCTCGGGCTCTATTTTGACGGTCCATGCGCAAAGCGCAAAACGCAGGGCGCAAACACTTTCAGGGCATGTCAGGACGCGTTTTTGCTAATTTAAGGACGGGAAATCTGCCTTGCGTCGCGGCGCATGGTCTAAAAGGGTTGAGTTTATTTTCTTAATGAGTTATAGGTGTGTTTTAAGAATAAACCAATAAGAGTCTCATCTCCCATTCCCTTTAAGAGCCAGCTGCGTCGCGCCAAAAGCGCATTCGCTATTTACAGGACGCAAAGTAAGTCTAAGTGGAAAAAATGAGCATTTCACTAGCAAACAGTTTACAGTTAACAGTTTTTTAACAGAAAACTGTTAAACAGAGCATCTACTGCGTGAGAATGAGAGATAATGGATCACTTTCACTTTCGCTCTTGGATAGGGAAACCTTTACGCACAGACATCAATTAGTCTATAAATAAATAATTATGTTTGTTAAGCGCAAATATTCCTTTCCAAACTATTTCTAAATTCAGTTCTAATTTCCAGCAAACGAATAAATGAATAATAATAACAAAATGTGCTCAAAAACCTGAGTTATATCATAAAACACATGCTGTGCCTCATATGGTCTAAAACCTGACAGGTGGGCAAATCTAAGCTTGTTTTTAATAAAACAAATATAAATATGGATATAATAAATAATACTGCTAATAATAATAACATTATACAAAAGCAAATTGTTATGAATTAACTGAAAAAGCCGTGATTTTTCATATTTATGTAGGCTAGAAAATAATATGTTTTGTAATATTTTAATCCTTTATATTTATATCCTATATCTATTCTTACTATATCCTATATATATCTTTAATATTTAATTTTTTTCATATGTAAAGATATTTGCCTATTGCTCTTCTGTGCGTATTAAGCAGTGCGTAAGCGAGGCGCAACTCAGCACCGGAGTTTAGACCGGGTTTGTTTTGGTCTATTGAAAAATCTATTATAGTTTCTCAAAATAGCAACGCGCCAGCGGTCCGTCTCAGAACGCCTCCCTTTTTAGACCAGAACGCCTATGGGCGCACAAATGAGCGCTAATGCATTTGCTATTTAAACAGCGTAGCGCAACGCCTCAAAACGACTCTTGCGCCAAGCTGAAACTACCAAAAGACTATTGTGCCGCGCCTTGCACCACACTGCGCCGGGTGTATGATAGGGCCCCTGAAGTTAAGATGCATTTTGGTTGATCATATCACAAAGTAAATGAGAGAAAAACAATCATGTTGGACTCAATTTGATCTGTTTTAATTTGTTACTTTGCCCAAGTTTGAACATTTTCCAGTTTTATTTCTATTTATACAACAGTTCTGTCTGGTTCTCAAATCCGATTGGCTGATAGCCGTAAGATTTGGCTTTAATAACAGCACTCATATAGCCTCTTCACCCTTGTCTATTACTTCGCCCTTATAGAGTGACAGCAGATGAATAAGCTCACAAATATTGCAGCTGTTGGTCAACATAATATACTTGAGGCTTTTTTTAGGCATAAATGTAGTTGTTTAGATTGCAACTATGCAGTGTTTTTTTAATGAGAGTGCCTACTTTAAATATTTATAGTTTTGGAGATTGACAGAGTTCGTGGCCACCAGCCTTTCATACTAAGCAGAGCAAAGATGGTTGACACTCCACAATATGGTAACAGAGACCGCATAATAAGTCCTTTGAGGAGAAAAACAGCGTAAATATCAAATAAAAGCTGACCAATTCATTCTAAAAGAGGTAGGTGATAATCTAAGTCGATTTCTTTCTCTAGTATTTTGTAGTGCTGTATTTATACCATAGTAATTCTAGTTTTTTGAATGCGAGATGGAACTCACATATCAGAAATGTACGCATTTTGTGTTGGCCACTCTTTGTATAATCCTGAGTTACTTCTTGGTTAGCCATCTATTTGTTTCTAATGCGTCTCCTGTTTTTATTACTGCAGACTAGTTTGGTAAAATGAAAGAAAGAAGAAATGCCCGCACGTGTTTAGCATTTTTCCTTATTGAAAACACAACAGTAAACTGGTAGTGTTTGCTTTGCTTTTTTTTCATGGTTAATTATTATGATAGCCCAATTGCAACAGAGAAATACTAAAAAATCTATGTAGACTGATGGTGTTTCACACCGTTCAGCCTTAATAATCCTAAAATGTGAGCAAAATCACCTTTTTTGTTATCACTTTAGACATTACGCTAGAGAATCATTTAAACACTAGCTCTAAAGTGACATTGGTGAAGTAGCAATGGTTTATGCTGTTCTGACGTCAGCTGCAGATCACGGCGGAAGAAAGTAGTTCCTTAAGGCTGATTTATACTTCTGCGTCAAACGCTGGCGTATGCTACGGCACTGACGCATAGCACTTCGCCGTGGCCGTCGCCGTCACTGACGTGCACCTCTCAAAAAATGTAACTACACGTCGCAACGACACGTATCGTAAGCTCTGTGATTGTTCGGCTTGGTAGCGCTGACGAGTCTGGGCGGGACCGAGAGCTGCGCGAATGGCGCAAGCGATTGTTTACAAGTGTGGAGTCCCATGAAGGAGCTCCGGATGTAAAAGTTTTGTTTTGTGTTTACCTCATAGTTAAAGTTGTTGCACGTCCGCCGGTTCCTGCCTCAAAATAAGCGAGTTTGAGCCACTTGTACATCCCGGAAGTGTTCAGGAAAAGCAAAAAAGCAGAGAAGAAACTCGACACAGAGGAACATTTACACCTTACTGCCAACTAGAGTTTCGGAAGTGTTAATGCAGACCAACAGAGACAGCGTGCAGAAGTATAAATGCACAGCCATGCGGGTTGCCTGCGCCTTGGGTTACGCCGGGCACCTGACGCAGAAGTATAAATCAGGCTTTAGGAGTTTTAGGGTGCTTTCACACCTAGACTTTTGTTTCGGAACCTGGCACGTTTCCCCAGTTAGCGCAGTTTGTTTAGCATATGTGAATCCATCAACCAAGCTCAGATTCACGCCAAAACAAACGGTCTGGCCTAAATGAGGTGGTCTTGGCTTGACTGAAATTAACTCTGGAGCAGATTGATTGTAGTGAGAAAGCAATACGATCCGAACCAGGCTATGTCACAGTGTATTATGGATATGTAATAGGCATATATACGGCTATATGAAGAGAGAATTATGAGTAAGGCAGGATGTCATTATACCGGTAAATGTACGTTTCAAGTCAAATGCGATCAAACTGCAATCTTTTTTTTTATATCTGTTATTTGTAAAGCCTATAATGCAAAAGTCAACTGCTCTGTATGAGAAAGTCTTACCTCTGATTTATATTTGGTGACAATGTCTGAGGGCGTCACCATTCAAAATTAAAGTGCAGCTTTTCACTAATATTGTCTGCTGCTCATCGTCATAAATTAAAATAAGGACGCATGACAGCTGAGCGGGACTCTGCAAAATAAACTCTGAAACTCTGACCATGTAAGGAGAGTTTACTCGCAAGTGACTTGTTTTAGCTAGTTTGGTCCGTTTAGAAAACTTGCCTTGTGAAAGTAAACCGCACCAAGAGCAAAGAGCAACAATGTAACAATTTTAATCCCTGTTTCGGAACAAAAGAATCGATCTACAGGTGTGAAAGCACGGTTAGGGTACTTTCACACCTGTGCATCGATTCAGTTGTTCCGAAACAGAGATTAAAATTGTTACATTGTTGCTCTTTGCTCTTGGAGCGGTTCGCTTTCACACTGCAAAATTTCTAATCGGACCAAAAGAGCTAAAACAAGTCACGTGCGAGTAAACTCTCCTCACATTGGTCAGTGTCAGGGTTTATTTTGCAGCGTCCCGCTAAGCTGTCAGGAGAGGTGGTGGTTTGGTGGTGATTGACAGGGTGCGCGTGCGCGACGTGTCTGAGGAGAGATGCGGTGGGGAGGGGTGAGAAGGGTGCGCGACAATGTTTATTTGAGGACCGGGAGGGAGACGCGAGATTACTGGGAGATCATCACTCGTTTGCGGGCATCCGGAGACTCGCGAAACTTCCCGCCATACTCATAATTCTCTCTTCATATAGCCATAAGCCTGTTACATAGCCATAAAACACTGTGATATAACTGCGCTCGGATCGGATTGCTTTCTCACTGCAATCGAACCGCTCCAGGGTTTGTTTCAATCGAGCCGAGACCACCTCATTCAAGCGATCTCGGAGCGATTACTTTGGCGCAGAACAGAGCGCGATTGCCCTGTTTACATATGCCAAACGAACCGCGCTAACTGGGCAAACGAGATACGTTCCGAAACAAAAGTGTAGGTGTCAAAGCACCCTTAGACTCTCTGTGTTTGATTTAATTTTTATACACACGATTAAGCTGTCGAACTGTTCTATAACCACAATTTCACACTCGTAGCAGTGCGACATGACTTTATATCATCTCTAACCACTTGCATGCCTCCCACCAGTGGCGATATACAGCCATATTGCGCTGCTACAAGTGTGATGATGCTTATTTATTTTCTGATGTTTTTCTACAGAGTGAATTTGTTCATTTAACATTAGCCTGATTTACATACAGTAACATCTTATTTAGTAAAAATATGGTGCAAATGTATTGCTTTTCTGATTGTTAGTAGTAATTAGTCAGTGATTTTGGATTCCTTTAGTGATAAAGGAAAAAAAAAACATTTGTTTATAATAAAAAAACATCTAGGAGAAATGTCTTAATGTAGCATGATTCATAATTTGAAGCAGTATGGTGATTAAAGGTATAGTTCACCTAAAAATTTACATTTACTCAGTATTTACTTTCACACAAGTGGTTTTAAACCTTTGTGAGTTTCTTTTTCTTTTGAAGACAAAAGAAAATAATCAGAAGAAAGCTGTAAATACCCTTTGACATATAACTATACAATCAAAAATACAAACACTATGAAAGTCAATAGTTACTGGTTTCAAGCTTTCTTAAAAATTTCTTCGATTGTGTCCAGCAGAAGCAAGAAACTCAAACAGGTTTAGAACAAGTGACGGCAGTCTCTAAAAACGTATAAATAATGTCAGATATTTCAGTTTTGGGAAACTATCACTTTAAAATTGTTATCCTTTTCATCAAAGTGCATCATTATACAGGTTTTTTTGTGCCAATTTCTATAAGGGTGAATTATAACAGCTGGACAGAAACGTCACATAAACAGGTTCATAAGGATAAATCATGCAACTCCATGGCAACCATCATTTATGTACCATCTGGTGGCACGATGCCTCAGAGAGTGCATCCTCAAATCCTAAAAACGCAGAGAACAGCCCTCATTAGAAAGCCATAGATTGGCAGATGCACCGACCAGATATTCTAAATCCGCAGAACAAAGCAAAGCAGATGAAGCATTTGGTTTGCCAGTGTTTTGAATTGTGCTTCTGGCTGACTCACTCTGGGATTAAACACTCAACGGTTTAAATGGACTGAGGACATAATTCCATTTTGTCTTATTTTAGGTTCTCTGTCAGTTCATCAGATAAAGATAAATTGCAATCGAGCTGCATGTGACTAAACCTTGCAACTGTGGAGAAACCATGTGGGTATTTGGCATCACGTTGCCATGCTTATAATGCACGGTGGAAATCTAGGCGCATTAATTATGAATGACCGAAACATTAACCAGTTAATTCAGCCAGGCAGGTTCCATAATTCAGATTGTGTCATTATGGACTTATTTTTGAAAGTCATTAAAAAGCGCTGCTGCTGTGACAGTTTTTCCACTCTAATATGGTAAACTGAGTGATGGTGGGTGTGATTTATCTTTATATAAGCCCAGCATTCGCTATTGTACAGCAGAGCTCTGAATACAGGACACATTCTTCGTTGAACATGACCTGAGTGTCACTACTGATTCAACACACTTCCTGCAGCATGGTTTTAGATTCTGTTAGCAGAAAGACACTATAAAAAAACATATTTGAATGACACAACAGTTAGTTCTGGTTAGTTCCATGCTTGAGCACAGGGACTTTGCACTGTTTATATTGACAGAAAATTTGCCAGTCATTCTGCGAACACAGACAAACAGTGTTGGGAGTGATGCATTACAAGTTATGCGGGTTATGTAATAAAAAAAAATAATAATATTTGAGTTACTTTTTTTTTTTAAATTGTAACTCTTTTTTTAAATTAAAACAAATTACTGACTTAAAATGAACAAAGTCACGTTGAATCACGCATTCAATGAGAGAATGCATTCATTATTTTGAACACATCGAAGAAGAAAAAAAGTCTGGTGCTTTAAGACAGGAAGACTGTGTTCTACAGGTGGTTTGTCAAGCCCGATCAACTGTGTGAAGCACACTTATGCACCATATCATTATGTGATTGATTGTGAGCATGCTTGACTAAAAAGATAGGTCTTTAATCTAGTTTTGAACTGAGAATGTGTCTGAGCCTCGGACATTAACAGGAAGGATATTCCAGAGTTTAGGAGCCATAAATAAGAAGGCTTGACCTCCTTTAGTAGACTTTGCTAATCTAGGTACTACCAGAAGCCCTGAGTTTTGAGATCTTAAAGAGCGGGTTGGATTGTAGCAAGGCAGAAGGTTGGTTAGATAAACAGGAGCTAGATTATTTAAAGCTTCATAGGTAAGAAGCAATATTTTATAATCAATACAGAACTTAAAAGGCAGCCAGTGTAAGGAGGATAAAATTGGGGTGATATGATCATATTTTCTTGACCTGGGAAGAACTTTGGCAGCGGCATTTTGTACTAGCTGAAGTTTGTTAAAAGAGGATGCTGGGCAATCAGCAAACAGAGCATTACAGTAATCCAGCCTAGAAGTCATAAAAGCATGGACTAGGTTTTCTGCATCTGAGATGGATAGCATACTTCGTAACTACTTCGGTTTTTGTCACATGGGATTTGTGACCTAAATTTTTACTTTTACAGTAGCACTAATGCTAACTTTGTATCCCTTTAATTGCAGGTTGTGTTGTAAGACCTGCTGTGTACAGGATTTTGGCCCAACAAGTATACATTCTGTTTTATCTGAATTTAAGAGAAAAAAATTGTCGGTCTTCCAGACATCCTTAGCATCCTTAATACATTCACTTAGCTTAGACAATTCAGACACCTCATCAGAAGAGGAAAAGGGGATTGTCTGAATTGACAATGATTTTACTTAACTGATAAGACAAAATGTACAAAAGTAGCAAACAAACTGCTTTAAACTTTCATTATTCTGTATATATGGCATGTATAGCTCTGGGATCAGGAAGTACTCTGAGATAACAATATTCTACATTATTCTTTACGTGTGTTTTTGAAAGGTAAATGAAGGTTACATAGAGTGTTGTTATATGTGAAGCTCTTCTATTTTAAAGTTCTGAAAGAGATTAAGCCTCAGCAAAGGTAGGGAAAAGTAATGCAAAAGTAACTCAAAATGACCTTTACGCATTATTAAAAGAAACTAAGTAATACAACTAGTTACTTTTTGGGGAGTATCTCGATATTGTAATAAATTACTTTCAAAAGTAACTTTCCCCAAAAAGTAACTTTTTTCACTGCAGACGAATGGTGTGATACAAACAGCAGAAAAGCAATTGTATTAAAATGCTGGTTAATATTTTTGGGGCAGTAATTATTTTCATGAAAAAAACTGAGCAGACCAATATTACAGTTCTATGTTTTGTCTAAATAAATGAGGTTAAAGATCAACCTTTTAAATGCTGAAAGTGAAAACTTTCACAAAATTACATTTTCAGAAATTAGAATTGATTTTCATACTGGCTTAAGATACATTTGAAGTTGTTATTCAATTATTAGGATTTGAAATGACAAATTAACTACAAGTTGATGAGGTAATTTCGTGAACACAGGTGAAATGAGCATGGATAAATGAATAAATAAACAAATTTAAAGTGTAAAAACTAATACATTTCAGACATATGTACTTTAATTAATATACAAACTGCCATCCCAGCAAGCATTTTTTGTTTTTAAAAGATGTCTAATAGATATTTAATAGACATCTAAACAGCCGTCTTGACTAAAACAAGGCTAAATTTACTGTCAGTGAAAATCTAATAGACGTCTAAGGACAGGCCAAATCAAATAAACAGAAAGGAATGTCTACACATATAAAGTCTGTCTAGTCTGCCTATTTGACGACTAGTGTAGGTTTTGGCTATTCTTAAATATCTATAAGATTTTTACTGACAGCACAAGATTAGTCTTGTTTTAGCCAAGCTGTCTACATTTAGATGTATATTAGACGTTTATTAAACACAAAATTGCTTGCTGGGAATAGAATTTATTCTTGTGACAGTATAGTTGAATTTGCCATTGCTCCATCTTTAGAGTCACATGACTCTTAAAAAGTCAGTATCACTTTATTTTGATGGTCACTTTAATGCATTTAGTTGAATTTAAGTTACATTGCATTTCCATGCCATCAAATTCTCATTAGAATATAAGTAGACTGCTAGGTTAGGGTTGGGGTTAGGGTTAGTGTGAGTTGAGATTTACTTGCAAAGATTCTTATAGTCAGTTGAATGTCTGTTGAAGGAGCAGTATCAACAGATATTATGCAGAAAGTCTACTAATACTCAAAGGAGAAGTGATTGGCATGTAGTTGAAATGCAACATTTAGTCAACAAAATGTGCATTAGGGAGCATCTAAATAAAGTTTTACCAAAAAGTCAGTTTAATATTCTGTTTTGGTGCTCAATAACTGCTTTTATTATAAATTATTAGAGTTCACAAATGCCTTTTTATATAGACAGAATAGTGTAAAAGTCTAGATGAATGCTTCAAATGAGTTTTGTGAAGTTTTGTGAGGGTTTCCTAAGGGTGCACTGACACTATGCTATCCGAACCGTGCCCATAAGGCAAAATGAAATGTGAGTGCACACTGTCGGGGGTAAAGAGACAATCATGCTTCTGCATAGTTCAAGGCAACTGTACCTAGTCTGAGTATACCACACATTTAAAGTCATTATTTCTTTGTTATGAAATCTGAAATAAAGTATTATTAGACTTTTAATTTAATGCCTGAAAAATAGTTTCTGTTTTTTCACCATACACAGGCCTGGAGCACTCTTGAAACTGCTTGTCGAATCATATCAGATAATCCAACTAATAATTGTTCTCAATATCTTATGAATCTCAATATTTATGCTGCCTTGACGAGTTTTATTATTGAAAAAAAATGACTGACAATCTTAAATGTCTACAGCCTTACCAAGCAGGAACAATAACACTTAACAAAAAGCCTCATTTTTACACAGTGCTTTGCAGCCAAGGGCTACGCAGGCTTTTACAGCATTCCTCAATAGCGGGAATAGAGAACAGTAGAATAGACTTAAAGGAGATCCACATCAAAGGGAGCTCAAAACGACTACTGTAAAGTGCACCAGGGGCTCAGAGGGGCTTTCTACAGAAAAAAAAAAAAACATCATACTTTATGGAGCTGTTAGAGCCGACCTAAAGTGCTGTTCTGGGGTCAGCTTTAGCAGTTTTCCTTTTACTGCTGGAAGACTGATGGATGCTTATTGTAAACTACAAATATCTCTGAGCAATGATGATTTTCACTACTGCCTTTTCTCATGCTGTATTGCCTCGCTAATGTCATGTTGATCTTTTGTGCCCGCTCATCTCAAATGTTTCTCTCGCTTTCTTTCCCATGATGACACAGCTTTTAGTAGAGGGCTCAGATTAGAGCATTTTTTTTCTACTCTTTCACTCTAAACAGCCTTCTCTAATAGGTACATGACCGGTTTACTTTCCACCGCTGAGGCAGAAACAAGTTGCATAACATTTAATTAAGAACCTCCATTCAGACTGATACTTGACTGATATACGCAGAGTCTGCTTGAGCTAGCAAATAAATGGAAACAGTCAGTCAGGTGCAATTGTGCTGCCATAACAACCAGTGGTGATTCATTTGTGCCTTAAAAGACGTCTTTTTGAAGGTCGAATTTCAAAAGTACCCTTCAAAATAATTTTATGTAAGGACACTGAACTGATAGAGGAAAGAAGTCTAAGTGTGTTTAGACATCTGTGAAAGACATTGAAAAAGAAAAAGTCAGCTCATGATGCAACAAAAACCTCTTCGCTAAATGGTTCTGTCAAGCCCTGTTTAGTCTACAAGGTTCAGTCATTGTGTAAGATTATGTGATTTTGTCTAGATAAAATCACGATGACTCGGGTACAAAAAAAAAAATCACAGACTACACATTGCTTAATCTATGATGCACATTCTGTCATCAAGAATTACATTCACAGTATTGGCAGTGTTGGGCAAGCTGCTTGAAAAATGTAGTGAGCTAAGTTATTAGCTACTCTACTTAAAATTTAGTCTAACTACACTAAACACTACCCTCTGGGAAATGTAGCAAGCTAAGCTATAAGCTACTTGGAAAAAGTAGCTACATCTGAGTTATTTTTGCAATTTTCATGTTCCTAACCATATCTTAGGGATCAATAAATATGTCAAATAGGCATAATTGTTCAGTTAAATTATTTACTGCAAATAATATGCTGCACTAAACAAAAACAAATTATAGTATACAGCAAAAACAAAAAAGTCCAATAAAAGGAGGTGTTACACGTTTAAAATACTATAGTAAATTATAGAAAAGGGAAATATTTAGGAATAAGCGTTATATTGAATATTCAATAACAACTTCTCATCAATGAATTACACCATAAAACAAAAAGAGGAAATTGTTTTTCTCGCTATCATATGGATTTACTTTCATCAACTAGACACGGGCTTCACAGCTCTGTGAATGTCGGTGCCACCATATTGATCCGCGATAGGTAAATTTAGCTTGTGTGGATGCTATTGTGCTGCTTGATTTAAAAAAATAGCTTCGCTACTGAAAAGCTATTTGATTTACAAAGTAGCGACGCTACCGCCACGCTACTGAGAAATGTAGTTAAGCTAGTAGCGTCACTACTTGTAGCTATGCTACTGCCTAAAACGAGTATATAGAATCACTTTTTAATGATCGTGTAGTAAAATCAATAGTAGCCAATTTTTGGACTTGATTTTGGATTTCAAAACTGATGGATTTCACCACCAGTGATGCTACCCTAATATAGATTTTAAAGATACGTTCAACCCAGGCTCATTGCGGATATGTACTTAGGTCTACATTTTTGGGGACAGGGAAATACATAACCGCAGATACTTCTGCTCGCAGTCTTTGTTTTTGCAAATCCACCAGAGGCTGCTGTGTACACTTTTTGATGATCTCAAATTTCTCTTGCGCATCCTTTTCTCATGTAAATCCATCAGAGAGTGCAATATATTCTTTAGCTGACCAGGGATGTGTTTCCCAAATAACAACATAACTTGTGGCTGAACTACCTAAGTACGATGCATCGTTTGGGAAAAGAATGGTGTAGTGACGAGTGTTTTCCAAAACTATAGATGATGCAGAACCATCATTTGAACCATGTTAGTTACAACGTAAAACTTTCATAAAGCCGCTCTAAACGTGGTGGAGTAACAACTTCTTTAGAGAAAAGCCCCATACTTTTTTGTGCAAATTATATTGTTTTACATGCACACGCATTTAAGATCCAATATTGACTTGGATAAAAACATGCACTCGTTTTCATATTAATTTAATTACACATAAACCCTCTTCCCTCAACTCAACCAGTAGTGTTTTCAAAGGCAATGCAAAAAAGAAAAGTTGTCGTGGCCACACGTTTTAAGGCTGTGTTTATTTATTTATTTTTTTGCTTTTGTTTTACCTGGTTTCTAGAACCATTGTTCGCCGAACTCGAACCCATTATCGCGCTCAACTTTGCTCTGCATACAAGTTCATCGGTGTATGTGGCAAGCTACTGGGCAAACTGGTCACATCAGAAAAGCTATCCATTTGGAGATAAGCAGTCAGCGGTAGCTTGAAAAGAAACAGAAGCCATTGGCGGCGTCATACCAACCCCACAGAGTTTGTTTTTCAAAGGAAATGGAGCCAGGCGTACCACTGGGTACATAATTTGCAGTCTCCAGAAATGTAGACAGTGGTACATATTCACAATGATATGTACCCCTGTGTTGCTTACAATGCTGTTCAACATACATAAATCCGTTAAAATCTAAAAAAAAAAAATTATCAAGGGTTTCATGACCCTTTAATAACCCTGCCGTAATGTATTAACAAACTAAAGATTTGCAATTAAGGAATTCAAACTTTGCTTTGCCCTCAAAGTGAGTGTACCAATATGTGTGCAATGTCAAATGAATCTTTTTTTAATATGAAATATGGATAAAAAAATCCACAAAAATTTGAGTGAAATTTGACGAAATACGCTATATGCACAGCTAGTGTTTTTCAGCCAACGATAAAGTTCCAGTGAAATGTTTATGTGACTATTTTTAACTTCATACGGTTGGATTTACAGCATTGATGTTGTAATGTAATTAAAATACAATCAGTTAAACGGACTTCAGCATTCATTTAGTCGTTCATGGGTAAAACAATATGAAAGACCATTTAAACGCAATCGCTGTCAGTAGCAGCAGGCTAGCACAGAAACTTGTCCAGTCTGAGATATACTTTATATCATATATCAATCAGGCAGTGAAGATTGATGATTTTTAAAGAAATAAGATCTTAAATGTGGTGATTTTGTAATGGTTAGACAGCTTACCATAAGTGCTTGGGCTGGTTGACTGAAAATGAAAAGTCTGTGTACACACAGTATATATCCCATTGGTCAGAATTGGGTGGGGCAATGAAGCATGAGTCAGCAGAATGCTGTGTCACTCATTATTTGTTATGACTGAGTTGAACACAAACTTAGTGAAGATATTAGTGGCATGTCAGATGTTCCCCATTCACCAATTTTACCAATTATTTCCACCTTTCGTTTCATTTGCGTCATTCATCTGGCGACTTTTATCAATTTGCCTTTTCTGCATATGTTGATTTATAAATATGCATCTTCTCTTACCTGCTGTTGAACTTCTCAGGATGTTTTTCTCTCATCAGATGGAAGCGATGGGCTATGGATGCATCCTGAAACAGAATACAGAGTGTTCTGGTTAAACAGGTTAACTGCTTCTCTCTGCTGTACATATAACTGTTGTCGGAGAGCCTGTCCTAAATCAAATTTTCAGGACTCAGAGGAAAACAGCAGCCCTGGGCCATACAGCACAAACATAAAACTGTTCAGACACGGCCCAGACCTTCTGGTATGCACTAATCACTCTTTAACTTTCAATATATTATTTCTTATGAAAAGGGCTGTCTTTGAAACCAAACAATTCTCCAGGTCTTCACCAATAGAACGGTATCAACAACATATTTACATTTTTAGGACTAAATCATAAATATACAAAAAAAAAAAAAAAAGAGATTATATATATATATATATATATATATATATATATATATATATATATATATATATATATATATATATATATACATACATACATACATACATACATACATACAGTATATATATATATATATATATATATATATATATATATATATATATATATATATATATATATATATATATATATATGTGTGTGTGTGTGTGTGTGTGTGTGTGTGTGTGTGTGTGTGTGTGTGTGTGTGTGTGTGTGTGTGTGTAATACAAATAATTAAGAATAAAGTAAATATGACTGGCATTAATTATATAACTGCACTTCTATATGTACACTTGCTCAGTTTGTTTTCATGAAATGCAGATAGAAAAAAAACATTTAAAAAGTGTGCATGAATTCATTTGAATAGTGAGTGCTGATTTTAATTAATAATTGTTCTTGAAAAATGAATTAAATGTTATATTTGCTATACTATCTTGCACTATCTTGGCAGGGTTTATCTTTTTATTTATTTATGCAAGTTCACTAGGACTGTTTTTTTTTTTATTAAAAGTACAATACAGCAGCAATGTTGTTTAAATATTACTTAATGGCAAAGCTAGATTTTCAGCATCATTGCTCAAGTCTATCACATGATACTTCCGAAATGATCATTATGCTGAATTAGAGCTTAAGAGTAACTTAGTAATTTAGTTTTATTATTATTAAAAACATAAAAATTAGTGTGTATGGATGTTTCCTAGTACTGGGATGCAGCTGGAAGAGCATACACTGCGGTTCATTCCGTGGATGAATAACAGGACTAAGCCAAAGGAAAAATAATGAATGAATGAAAACAAAAGGCTTAATTTACAGATTTGACAAATTGTCTGATGGGTGGACTACCTGTGTAAGCTTCTTTCTTCTGTTGAACACAAAAGAAGATGTTTTGAAGAATGTAGCTAAGAGTATGAAAAAGAGTAGACATTGACTTCCACTTAATTTTTTTTTCTGACAATGGCTACTTTTTTTCCAACATTCTTGAACATCCGGTATCTTGTTTTGTGTTTAACAGATGAAAAAAAAAAAACATTTGAAAGCTTAGTGTGAGTAAATGTTGAGGAAATTATTATTTTAGGGAGAACTGTCTCCCTGACCAACAGTTGGTTTGAGTTCTCTTCATTTATTGGGTTTTACTGTGCTCAAATTGCTTCATTGACTCAAATGGATTAAGTTCACAGTACTCATTAGGATTTGTTTTTGATATATATTATTTATTATAATTTTTTTTTATATACAAAGACTTTAATTACCCACACTGAATTACTCATTCTAATTTTTCTAAAGTTGTGCATCAAATGAATCTAAATAACCAGAAATAAACAAATTACAAGACAAACAGATATAAAATCCTCATCTTTTTACTGTCTGCTATTCTGTTTTATACCAAAACAGCAGTACAACACAATATCACAGAGCGTTTAAATGGAAACATATGGTCCCTGTTTAAAGGGGTGGTTTTCTCTCTAGAGCAATAAAACAACCATAACAAGAAAAGGAGAGCTGTTCAGGTATTAACAGGGCTGTGTTTGACATCAAGAGCATGTGTGAGATGTGTCTTTCAGCTCTGTTACTGTGGGCTGAGGGGAAGACAAACTACTCTATTCTGCAAATTAAAAAAGAAGAAGAAAATACAGTGAGGCTGTTGAAAACGGGTCGGCATCATCAAGAAAAAAGGTTTTCCAGGAATGCCAGAAGAAGAGATGAGGGGGAGGGTGAAAGTAGTATACACTAAAGACCAGTAATAAATAGCTTATCAAACTAAGACATGGGACATTAAAGCTTTTACACAGGTAGCGTGCACTTCATCATTGCTTCCCTGAACAAAGCCATTCCAGGGATTTTCTAGACAGGTTCCTGGTAGTGGATACTTCTGTCAGCTTAAAACATGGTTGATGGCTATTTAAGTACTTCTAAATACGGGAGAAAGAAGCATCCCACATTGAGTATGACCAGCAAGCTGCCTGCATGAACAAGAGTACACATTTATAAATCAAGCTTCAAATTATTTAAAACTGCATTTATTTGTATTAAATATAGATTTATTGATTAATTAGACTGAATATGAATAATATAAGATTAAATAACTCTCTGAAAATACATTTTCTTTTTTTTCTGACACGGGCAGGTGTAAATGAGTAAATGGGACCTAATCTGTCATGGCATTCAAATGTGTCTTCTTTGGCCACTTTTGACCACTTCTCTGATGAAATAGGGTCTGTGAATGGGTGTATGTACTGTATAGCCCTATAGATCAGTGGTTCTCAAAGTGGGGGTCGGGGCCTCCTGAGGGGTTGCAGGAAAATGAAAGGGGGTTGCCTGGTGATTTTTCAAAAATCCATTTATTTTTATTAAACCATAAAAATTACCATATTTTATCCATAACCTACTGAAGAGAAAAATCGTCGTTTATAGTTACTATATACTATATAGTTACTTTAGTAGCTTATAGTTACTAATTCTATTGAATTGCGACCCCTGGGGTAAATACATTATATTGAAGACACAGCAATAGCGTCAGATGCAGCAGATTGATTTTATAATACCAGGTTAAACTTTCTGGCACATTTACAGCCCTGACATACATTGAAAAAACTAAACGAAGAATATACTTGGGTCTATTGGTGTGTGTGCGCCATTGCATGCAAGGTTTCTGTATTTATAATCACCTCTGAAAATATTGGGGGTCGCAAGTCACTGGCATTGTCATTTTGGGGGTTGCGGGCTGAAAAGTTTGGGAACCCCTGGTTATATATATCAGTGTATATCAGTGTAATTAGCTATACTGTGGCAAATTTACAGTTCATTTTGCTGTGGTAATGAGTGTGTTTTTCAACATCTTTACAACAAAAATAGTAAATCAAACACATTTATTGAATACTTTATAGACTGAGCAATGTAAATAAAAATAAATCATTAAATATTAGGCTTATTTTAGAACACCAAACATAATTATATTGATGGTATTTTATTAATGAAATCATTATGAAGATCAACGGGAATTGATCACACAAAAAGACTGATCATCCAAAACATGCAGTATCATCCAAACAACATCCCTGTATTTTGCTTAGAATGCAATACAATTACTATTATTACATTAATGAGGTAAAATAATCACACAACTGTAAATCACACAAATCAAACATACCAGTTCATCACATGCACTGCATGAGAGATGCCATTTGAGAAGAATGAAAGCTATTGACAGCCTATTCGATAGGTCTCAGGCTAGAGTTTTGTAAAAAAAAAATCATGTTGCACCGGTTATGTGTAGTTGCAGGTTTTAGATGAGAAATCCGTTAGAGCTAATTTAAGCTAATTAGCTAAACTAATTTAGTTTGAACTAAGCTGCCAAATGGCCAGTTTAAAATTTTGTTACAAAAAAAATAGATGTTGCATGTATATATGATTTATTTGTATAATTCAAAATTTTTCAAAAAGTTTAGACATGAGTATGCTGCCTATATTTATGAGGTCCAAGGAACGATTCCAGGTTTTGATGAATAGGCTACTATGATAATGCTTTACATTTAAGTACAATCTTTTAATAGCACATCTTAATTTACACGTTGACATTGCACAGTGCAGTGTTCATTTTCAAACTATTTATAATGTTTAAATTGGCTGACAATAATAAATATTCTTAATAATAGGAACTGATCTGCCACGTTTTTGAACTGTGCAGACCTGTAGCCTCTTAATTAGGCCTACTATGCTACTTTTTATTGTGAGGTGGTACTAAAAAAAGTTTGAGAACCACTGATCTAGACAATTGAACAAAAAATTGCGTAAGGAACCTATTAATATTGTCCTTAAAATGGTTTAAAAAATAAATAAAATCTGCTTCATTCCTAGCCGAAATAAAACAAATGAGACTTTCTCCAGAAGAAAAAAATATTATTGCAAATACTGTAGAAGATTCCTTGCTTTGTTAAATATAATTTGGGAAATGTTTAAAAAAAAAGAAAAAAAATCAAAGGAGGGCTAATCATTTTGACCTTTAACTGTACATCACACACATAGACAAACAGTTTCAGGAATTATGCTGTGGAACTTAAGATGTAGGACAAGAGGTATCAAAGTTCATTATTAGTGATTTGTTTGAGTCACTTACCCCTGCTTTAGAAAAAACTAACCAAAATGACCACATCGACTACATCGAGGCTATTTCTCTGTCAATTCGAGTGATATAAACTTCAGTTTCCAAGCACCTGAAGGCATCTGACAGCACAAGTGATCAAACAGTGAGTGGTTTAGCAGGAACCCAGAGCAGAATCCAGCATGAGGAAAGCAGCCTTGATTAAAATCAAAGCAACACCGTGCAAACGCAGCAGCTAATTGATGAATCAGGTCTGCAACCGTAACTGATTATTTCTATATTTACACACACACACATAAAAGACAGAAGATCTCAAAGCCACCACATCCTTCAGCTAGACCCTGAGTGCACTGACACACACGTAACACCTGTCGCAGGGTTTCGCTGTGTAATATAACGATGGATCTCACCGTGTCGCAGACTCAGACAGGGAGGAAGTGTGCGAGGGTGAGATTCTCAGGGTTTGATAGCTGCTGGCACGTTGATGAAGCCGCGAGCGGACGGCTCTACGTTAACACCTGTGCTGGCTTCCTGCCTGAGCCTGCAGGTGCTGCGCGTCACATGGGAGAGAGTACAGGAAGAGTGAGGGCATAGGAGGTGACATGAACTTGCAGCCTGCACACATCCAGACCAATGATGCCCAGAGCTTTAAAAATGGTCCTTGATTAAGATTTGTCTATTTTGTTTTTTACTTTAGTCACTATGTAATTTTGCTGTTTAAGCATAAACAACATCTGCAAAGTTACTATAAGTTCAATGCAAAGAGAGATCTCTCCTTTTAACAGAATTCACTTTTTGAGGCCTACAACAAATGGCTAAAAGGGACAACAAGCTCCTTCCTGGGTTTGTGACATCATTAACCCCACAATTGACATAATCCCCACCTCCCGATGTGATGTTTCCTTTAGCACGCACTAGGCTGTTAGCCATTCAGAACAAACTGAGCAAGCTGAACAATCAGATCCCATTGTTATCCTCCTTACACTGGCTGCCTGTTAAGTTACATATTGATTATGAATATCGCTTCTTACCTATAAAACTTTCAACAATCTAGCTCCTGTTTATTTAACCAACCTTCTGTCTCACTACATTCCAACCCGCTCTTTAAGCTCTCAAAACTCAGGGCTTCTGGTAGTACCTAGAATAGCAAAGTCTACTAAAGGAGGTTGAACCTTCCCATTTTATTCCCAAACTCTTGAATAGCCTTCCTGATAATGTCTGAGGCGCAGACACACGTTTTCAGTTCATAACTAGTTTAAAGACCTATCTTTTTAGTCCAGCATACACACAATGCATCACATAACAGAATGATACATAAGTGTGCTCCACGCAGGTGAGCTGGATTGACAAACCACCTGTACGACAAACTCCTCCTGTCTTAATCCACCTGACATTTTGTAAGAAACATTCATATGCTTTACTACTATTTTCATTTCTAGCACTTCATTTGTGCATCTCGTGTTTAATGAACAGCAGCCAAGCTAATTATTTCTTCTTTTCTTAATTTCCATCTGGGGATACTCATCCCGAGGCCCCTAGAGATTATGCAGCACCATTGATGCAATCCAAGACGTGAAGAAATTATGCAAAGGTCTCCATAATCCTGGACAAGGCCGTATCCTGAGCAGATGCTGTAGCACTCATGGGGGAGCAGAGAGCCTGAGACTGATTCCTGAAAGACCACAGTGACAGGCGAGTCTTTGCATTGACCTACTCACACCTGCAGTTCTCCACAATAGACGTTCAGTGTTCTGCAGCCTCCAGTGCCTAGACTGCAGCTCTGCACAAGAATTTTGGCCAAAGGAGAAATGGTCGTGGCCAACTGAGCCTGGTTTCTCTACGTTTTTTTTCCTTCACTTTCGTCAATCGGTGAAGTTTGTTCCTTGCCACTGTCACCACTAGCTTGTTTGGTTTGGGACTTGTGAAACTGTGCATTAATCAATTTGCTTTTCAGTGTATGGACTTTCAGCAGTCAAATTTAAACCACACTGAACTAAACTAAACTAAAATTCAACTCTGAAAACTGGACTGACAGTTTCAATTTACAAGAATTCTATGTTAAGCTGCTTTGACACATTGCAAAAGTGCTATAGAAATAAAAATGAATTTTGTATTTCTGAGGGAGAACTAAAAGACAATTTTTAGGAGATTACAAACGTTGTAGATTATTGATAAAATATATGATTAAATTAAAACTTGCCAGTAAAATTTAACAGTTACTGCAATTTAATATCTTAAGATTTCTACTTAGCACATTTAGTAAGTTTACTTTAACAAAGATTTAGTATTGCTGAATGAATGTGCTGTTCATTGGTAGGGCATGATACCTAATCTATCATCAAATACATTAGTGTTTGTATAAGTAAACTTAACTAATTAAGCTGTTAATATGGAGAAATGGAGCGCAGTGGACAATGACAAGCAGTTGCTTGGCGATTTCCAAAAATCCAATTCATTTTTATCAAACTATTAAAATGACCGTATTCTATCTATAACCTACTGAAAAACAAAATAGTAGTTAATATTAGCATTGTTAACATGTTAATATTAAACATTAAAAAACAACATGCAAATAAAAAGCCATCTTTTAATTTAATTGCGAACCCTGGGGTGATTTCATTATAATAAAGACATAGCAATAGTGCAGATGCAGCAGATTGATTTCATGGCACCAGGTTAAACTTTTTGACACCTTTACGGCACTCACATACATTAAAAATAATACAGGCCATGGAGGATGGTCTTCAAATGGCATTCTCCAAAATTAAACGATAAATATACTTGGGCCTATTGGTTTGTGTGTGCCGTTGTGTGCAAGGTTTATAAATTTATAACCAACTCAGAAAATATTGGAGGTCGCAAGTCACTGGCATTGTTATTTTGTGGGTGGCGAAAAGTTTAAGAACCCCTGCATTAGAATTTGAGTAAGTTAATATTAAAAATTATGTAAAAAAATATGTAATGCTGAACAAAGTCATTGTTCACCATTAGTTCATGTTATAGGTAACTAATGTATTACCTAATATGTTAATATATGTGGTTAACATTAACACATAATAAATAAAGCTTAACAGCTTAATAGTTGTTACCCATTGTTAATTAATACAACCTTAATGTAAAGTGTTGCTGTAGGTATTACATGTGGTTTGAAACTTATTGTGTGAATATGATAAATTCTCTGTACCACGTAAATGTGAGATATACAAAATGCACACGTACCAAATTTGCCATCTATTCTGTCATGTGACCATGGTGTCAATTGTATTGCTGCACTTCCATTCAAAAATCCTCCCCTGTAGCCTTACGGGATAGTAAAATATCTGCCACATGCACACTTCAGAATGAAGTCAGAGAAGTCAGAGAAAAAAATCTTTAGTTGCAATTTATAAGCTAAATTTAAACAAACAAGTTAAGTTGAACATTACTAAATTCAATTTTATTTGTTGGTTTAAATGTAGCCCATGGTTTACAACCATTTTCCTTTAAAAGTTTTGTAAGTGCAATGAATCGTTTATTATATATCGTTTATTGTATAGTTTATTATTTTTTTTTTCAAACAAAAACATCACTGTACACCCTAACAGCAATTTGATGCGTTTCCCCAATTTGAACAGACTTTGTTTCAGTGGACATACATTAACATAGCCAGTAATTTATCTCAAGTCAATAGCCTTTGGCAGGTGTGGCAAAATGTTTTGCCCGCACTGCATTCATTGAGTTCTGCATAATGGAGTAATTTATTATTTCTTCCACCCCTGCTGAAGTCTATCCACACCTGTTATTAATGCAGCCAGTCAAAATATGACAGAATTGATAATGTCTACATGACATTAGTCGATGCAGAGAAAGCTCATGCAGGTGTTCCTCAAACTGGCACGTGTGAAACTGGAGCAGAACAGGATGCACTGTACCGAAAATCACAGTTCTGAATACCATGACCAACAGCAGCACTGCAGGACGCCACACTTTAAAGAGAAGCACTGATAATGACAGAAAAGCTCTGCTCTTCCCTATTGACCGTGGTCTGGGGTCTTTTGCAGTTTTAATTTAATTACGAATGTATTTTATTAAATGTATAAATGTAGGTTTTTAAACCTGTTAAAGGATTTCACGGTACGGTAATACCTCGGTATGAATGTCACGGTACGGTATTTATTGAATCATTTACAGGAAAAAACAAAACTTATGAAAATACTCCAAAAAAGTGCCAAAAGTGTCAATGACATACAAATTAGCCATCTATCTGTAAGCTTTGAAACAGGAACTTTAATTTTAATAACAAAAAACTATTAAACCATGTAAAAAAATAAAGTTTCAATTTAGTATTGTTGAAAACTCATCACATTCAACATTTAATCACACTCAGCCCATCTACCCAGATGAGAGCTCTGCTAGTCGGACTTCTCATCAAGCATCTCCCGCTGGATCTAATCTCACTATATTTATTAAACGGGATATTTCATTTATCTTGTTGTCTTTATCTAACGACATATTCCCTGACTTTGGTCACTGGAATCTATTACTTGTTCTCAGGTAACGTGTTTTGGCCAAGCGCAAAGATAAGTTAATGATTAATGTAACCACGTACATTCTGTATATTGACTGATCGCTTGCCTTTATTTCCTATAATGTATAAACTTATTGTATGTTATACTTTTATAATGGCCATTATCGATTATTAAAACTGATATTCAGCAAAAGAGAGGGTGTGTTTCGTATTTTCACTGAAATTGAAAGGAGGCAGTTGTTATCGGCTCCGTTTTGTTATAAATATCCACACAGTGAAGATGACGCTCATCTTATGCAGCACGACGCCTCAACATGTCTGCTGTCTAAGTTGCTAATATTAAAATGAAAATAGGCAGTTCCTTAAATCATGTTTACATTTTATTGTTGAGAAAGTGAAACAACGAAGCCAGGGTGATGTGAATGAAGTTATAAAGTACATGGTTCCCTTTGAAGATTTACCCGTGTCCTCGGTATAATCTGCTTTTCCATATCAAACTGAGAAGAAGAGACTGCAGCCTTGATCAAACTTGAGAAGTCTGAACTTACACGGAGATAATGCAGGACTGAACTGTGCGTGTAAAGCAGGTCGCACACCAGAAGCGACGCTCGGCGGCGCGCCGCGCAGCGCCACGCAGCGCCATGTATTTTAGAATTCTAATCATAGGTTTCTATCAGGATACACACACCGGCGGCTGTCGGCGGCGCCCGGCGACGGCTCAGGACGCAGTTTTTCAGCCGCGCCACAGAGCGCCATCTGATTAGTTTCATGTTAAATATCATTCGAATGTGCGCGTCTGGTGTGCGATACTTTAATCTGTCATGTACGCGCCGTGTCGCGGCGCCAAACGGCGCTTCTGGTGTGCGACCTGCTTTAGAGTTTTCCAGCTCTTTTCATCCCCGCTTCTAGCAGCACACTCCATTTCCGCATTACTGGATCTGTAGCAACAACAGACCGCATGGGATGATGGTCAAGCATGGGCTGATGGCAATTGTAGTTTTCGTTACCTCCCGTTCGCTTCATTCGCCTGAGCAAATTTTCTCAGAAGACCTATAGTTTTACCGAGTCATGCGACTTCGGTAATATCGAAAAAAATTAATATTGCGGTATGACGGTATTTACAATACCGTTACATCCCTAGTAATCGGTTACACTTTATTTTAAGGTGACGTTGTTACTAAAGTTGGGTGTAATGCGTTCCAAAGTAGCACCTTATTGTTTTATAATTACATTTTTGGTGAACGCAATAATGTAAATAATTACATTCATTTGAGTCATTTGATTACAGCTACTAAAATCAATGTAATTGCATTACTTACGTAACAAATGTAGTTTTTAAATCATGTTTTCCTTTGTAACATCAGTTGATAAGCATGCGCCTTTAAATTGCTGGAGAACGCAAACTGAAATCGTTGCTGTCGAGAGTGGCTGCTTCATAAAGTGGAAATACAGACATTACTTGATTTCAATGAGCATAAAAACAAAAATATTACTGTGAAATGCATTCTATGTACAGTCTCTAAAGAACTTTCCACTGCTTATAACTCGACCAGCAACTTATTCAAGCACTTGAACAGAAAGCATTCTATGACAACACTTGTCACCAAGGAGGACACTGGTGCCCAAAAACCAACCCATTCTGAAAATGTACATCTTTTCACAAATTCACCAGAAGCCACTGTATACACTTTTTGAGATCTCAAATTTCTCTCCCGAGTGCCTTTGGCGCATGCTGTGCTTTGGCGCATGCTGTTCTCTCGTAAATCCACCCGAGGCCGCTGTCGACTGACTGTTTGACTGACTAAATGACTGACTGACCGACCGATCGACTGACTCCCCCTATCCTAAACCCAACCAATAGTATTATAAAAAGCACACATTGACCCGCCCACCTACTTCGCTAAATCCAGAATTTAAAAAGCAATTAAGTAAAAGATAAACCCTCGTCTGATTTTTTACCACATTCCCACCCTGTTATTTACTTGTTAATTAAATTTTTTGGCTTTTGTTTTTGTGTCAGCCATTCTCTGGAACCGTTCTTCAATGGACTCAAACCCCATCATTATGTTCATCTACTCTCTGTGTGTTAAGTCACAGACATACATGGTAAGCTAACTGAATAAACTGATAACAGCCGGAAAGCCATCCATACAGAGGTAAGCTGTTAATCATGAAAAGGAACGGCATCAAACTGCCCCGTAGTGTTCATTTAAAAAATTAAATGCAGCCATATGTACTTCTGGCTACATATATACATACATATCACGTCATTTGTGCGCGCAAGTTTATTATTTGCAATAGAGGCACATGGCTTGCAAGCGCATATTTGGAGCATATATTGCTCGAACTTGCATTTTCCAGGCACACCAGTTAAAAAATGCAAATCACGCGACAATAACTGACCAAATCAGCTTCTTTGTGAGGTTAGTGAATAAGAGATTTTTACGTTTTTAAGTCTTTTGAATATGATTAGCTGCTGTGATCAGCCCATTGTAATGTTTTTTTTTTCAGTGAATATTAAATTACCAAAAGAGCTGCATTATATTTGTATTTTTATATGTATTTTTACATCCTTTTAAAGTAACTTTAATGTAAAGTAATTAGTAATCTGATTATTTTTAAAATAAGTTATTAGTAATCAGATTACAATATTCCAGTAGTAGTTAGTTATTTGTAACCATTACTTTGTAAAATAACTTACCCAACACTGGTTGTTACAGTCTAACTATTCATTTAACTAGTGAGTAATATTAATTAATTACAGATACTTACTATATGTTTGGGGTTAGAATGTGTGTTAGGTACATGTAATTATATGCATAATTCATTGTAATTAATTACTTTAGAAAGTGCATGGAATGTGTAACTACACTTTAAATTAATGTTACCAAGTAATCTTTCATGCAGCTTCAATATCGCTGTCATGTAAAGTGGGACACTAACAAAAGGAGTGCAGATCCAAATGCAAGTTTACTAAACAGAAGGGTCAGGCAAGAAACAGCCAACACAGGAGCAAACAGATACAGCAATCCAGAGACGTGGTCAATACACAGGCAAATGGTCAAAACGCAGGCAGCATACAACATAAACAAACAAACAAGGCGAGGGTCAAAAACAGGGCAAAGCAAGGCACGGAAAGGGAAATGTGTCGTAATGTTCACAGTGATATAACAAGACTCAGCCCTG
Source organism: Danio rerio (assembly GCF_052040795.2). NCBI lineage: Eukaryota > Metazoa > Chordata > Actinopteri > Cypriniformes > Danionidae > Danio > Danio rerio. The sequence goes on along the minus strand of NC_141029.1, from coordinate 24,447,975 downwards.
ATGTGTGTGTGTGTGTGTTTGTGTGTGCGCTGTATAAATAGTCCTTGTAATCAGTTCATGTGCAGCTCCCAGCCGTGAGTGTGTGTAATCTACCAAATGAGGATCAGGTGCATGTAAGCGGTGCATGACTGGAACCTGTAGTCCAAATATCGGTGGAATTGTAGTCCTTTAGCGATTTGCATGTTTACAGGCAATCTGCAGCCCCTAGATCGCTGGTGATCATACTGTATGTCGCAATAAAAGCTTCAGCAATGTGAATTTTATGCCTAATTCACGCATATCAATGAAAGTCCTTGATCAGTTTCAGAGTAAACTATGTATATTTTTATTTTTCAAAGGGTTTAGCTTCCCAGATACAAAAGTCCTGAGGGACGCTATGCTATGATTCAACCCAAATGGTGTGATTTGGAAAAAAAGGGACACCATGTCCTCTACTGAGACGTATCCTGTCCCTATGGAATGAAACTGGAGGCTTAACTGTTCTTGGCTTCACTATCTCAACAGGCTAAAGGTTGTGTATCGTCTCAAGAGATTGTATCATATACAGTTAGAAGGCTTCTGCATATGCACGGACAAACTTCAAGCCTAAATTCTGTCTAATAACAGATACTGTGCACCAGGGACGATGTATCTGTCGATGAGGTGAAGAGGTGAAGGGTATTTAGCGAGGTGATATTCAGGTCACCGTGACTAGTGCGTCCACTGCAGGTTATTGCAGCAGTGAGTCAGTGTCCATCTGTGCTCCTGTCAGCACGGCCGAGGCAGGTACATATGGGACGTATCTGGAGCACGTTCTTGTAAAAGTACACAAAAAAAGTGCAGGAGAATCATGTTTATGAACACATCTCTGAAGCGCATGAGCTGAATGGAGAGGTGGGCCCTGTTTTCCTTCTATCTTTAAGACTGGCCAGGTGTCACTCAGCACGGCCATTCATTATGGTGGTAACCTGGTCTGATTCTGGCAGCCCAACACTTCCTGTCACAGATACTTCCCATGACCTTCAGTCCGTGCCAGTACTACAACCCTCCAAACACACAAATACACACACATGCACAAACATATGCAGGCTCTAAAATAAACACTCTTATCATATAGATAAGGTTGAACCATCAAATAAATCATTCAAATGGCTGTTTGTTTTGCTACCTGGTGAGTTCTTCACAGCAATATTATAATACCATAAAATTGCCACTTTTTACATTTTCAGAAGTAAGTAATAGTAAAAAGTGTGGTACTGGGTAAACATCTGAGCTGAGAGTTGTACTGTAACTAAAATTAAGATGTTTTCACATTCTCATTTGTCCACATATCAGTTTAAAAATTATTATTGATAGTTTTTCTAGGAAAATAGTTGGAGATACATTACGCTGGTTAGAAGAAAGAAAGAGTTGCATAAACAAAAGCGTGAAGAATTTATGATGCAGCAACTTTCCTTTTGACCTCATGCACATGGTAAGGCAATTTTGGCTTATTCACAAAATATTTATGAATTATTCACTTTTTTGTGCAAATTTTGACTGCTACATAGTTTTAAAGGGCATGTATTTTACCCCTTTTTCAATACTTGAGATGAGTCTTTTTGTCTCCAGAATGTGTCTGTAAAGTTTCAGCTCAAAACACTCATCGGATTATTCATTATACCTTTCAGAAGTTTGTAATTTTTCAGCTCTGAGCATCTTGTGGCCTGTGCCTTTAATGCTAGTTCTCCCCGCCCACCTTTCACACGTGCATGTCAGAGTGTGCCTCAATTTCCACCTCGGCTGCGTCAGATAAACAGCACAGTGACAGACACAAAGGAACCAGATCTCATGTAACGTTTGTGAGAAATACTACAGTAAGAACTTTCTCAATGGTTATTGATTTATTTGTTTTGGAGTTAATTCAAGCTTTTCTGCAATGGACAGTTGGAAGCTCAGTTGGAAGGGTATTCCAGAGTTTAGGACCTGCCACTGCAAAAGAGTGATCTGCTTGTATCTTGACAGAGGGACTTCAAACAGGAATTGGTCAGCAGATCGCAAAGCTCTGCTGAGTTTGTGAATGTGCAAAATTTCACATAAATAAATAGGAGCAAGGCCATTGATGGCTTTAAAAACAAACATCAAAAGTTTAACATCAATTCTAAACTTAACAGGAAACCAATGAAGGGAGTAGAGAATTGGTCTGTAATCTGTTCACTTTTCCAACTGTTAGTTAACATGCAAGCAGCAGCATTTCGCATAAGCTGCAAACGATGAAGACACGACTGGTTAACTCCAACATAAAGTGCTTTACAGTAGTCCTAACACAAACTAACAAAAACATGGATGGCTTTCTCAAGATCAGCCTTGCTCAGGGAGGGCTTGACTTTGGAGAGAAGGCGAAGCTGAAAAAAGCTGGCTTTAATCACTGAATCAACCTGCTTATCAAATTTTAGACTACTGTCTAGTTTCACACCCAAGTTTTTGACCACATGGCTGAAGCAAGAAAACTGAGCCAGATGCACTGGAGATGAAATGGTTTACTTCTTAGAATTGTCAAACAGAATACACTTGGTTTTGTCTTCATTTAGGCAGAGAAAATTAGCCATCTCTTAATATCATTAAAACATTTGCTAAAAGAATCAAGTGAATCTAAAAAGTTTGGTGTAACAGGAATATAAAGCTGTACATCGTCAGCAAATGAAAAAAGACTAAAAGTGATTTAAAATAAGTGAACCTAAAGGCAGCATGTACAAGGAAAACAAAACAGGGCCCAAAATGGATCCCTGAGGCACAACACAGGTTAAAGGGGAAGGAGATGAAGAGAAGTCACCAACCATAAACTGAAAAACTGCGACCAGGTAAATATGAGTTAAACCAGTCTAACAGAGCCCCCTGAAGCCCAAGCTGCTGGGCCAACCATGAAAGGAGGACTGAGTGATCCACGGTGTCAAATGCAGCAGTAAGGTCCAGCATGACTAACAACACAGGTTTTTAGCATCAAGGGACAGGAAAATATCATTTTGAATATCATTTCTCAAAGATGTGATTTCTTTCAAGAAAGGAGTGCAGCTGAGTAAAAACAATGACATGATTATTATCACTACTAAGACATGTAATACGCTCCGGTCAATCAATTCGGTAGTTGGGGAAACCACACTCCAACATCACGTTGTGCCTCAAAATGGGGGGAATTTGGATTGTCAAGAAATTAAAAAATAGAGACTTGTTGGCTTTATATCACCCCAATTTGAATGTGGACACACTACACCTACACACAGTTCTGTCCAAACGATGCTTCCAAAAGATGATTTTCATTATAGGTGCCCTTTAAGTCTTGCATAATGTATTGTGAAGGTAATAAATCAGAGTATACTGATTAAAATGTATGATCACACTTTATTTTGATGGTCTGTTTGTTGAATTTAAGTTATATTGCATACATACAACTAAATCTCATTAGATTATAAGTAGATTGTTAAATTAGGGTTAGGGTTAGTGTAAGTTGACATGTACTTGTAAAGTTTCTTATCAGTTAAATGTCTGTTGAAGGAGCATGTCAATATATAATAAGTAAAAAGTCTGCTAATACATAAATGGTTCATCAAAATAAAGTTTTGCCAAATGTACAAAATAAATAAAAGTAGAAAAGCAAAAGAAAAAAGAAAAGAAAAAGAAAAAATGCTTCTAAATTTACACCGCAGAATTCCGTCATCATAATATGAATAGGGTCTCCTGAAAAAAAGTGACTATTTAAAAAGACCTTAAAATAAGCATGAGCAGTCCTGCTGTCCCATGGCAGTATGAGTGTGTCATTGGAGATGAAGGTGTGTATGAAACCACACCAGTGAGAACATGATGGCAGCGGGGCAGATCTCCAAACACCAGTACCACGGGGAGGGTGACAGACTGTTGTTGATATCAACAGAGGTGCTTCGATTTCAACTCCCAGGCCTAGAGATGCACATGGAAATATGTCTTTACTGGCTGCTGACGAGGTGTGTTTGCTGGCCTTAATTCCTCCCGAGGATTCTTTCCAGGGTGAATTAGATCCTATAGCAGGGCTGCAATGTCATACAAAGATGTCTCAGAAATCAGACTCACATGAATGCGAAACACCGCTCTCCCCTATCAGTTGGTTTGGGGTGAAAGGTCATGCAAAGAAGTTTAGCAGTTGAAGACTATAAATTACACAAGATCTTGTCACTTGCACAGATTTAAATAGGAAAAAGTGTAACTGTCAATAGGGCAAATAGACCCTTTTTACAAGACTGTTAGGACGCGTTTAATGGTCATCATCAGGCCCGGATTGGCTAATCGGGAGGACCGGGAGAATTCCCGGGGGGTCAAACTGTTTTTTGGCCGGTGTCCCTAGCCGCCTGCACTTTTTTATTTATTTATTTTACCATAGCCTTGCTTTTTTTATCATTTTTTTTACTGCTGCTCCACTCTTTTTATTTATCTTCTCGCAGCTCCAACAGCAGAATGCAGCATGCATGTTAATGATGACGTAATTATCAATCGACTCCCAACAGTGGCACCTTGTTCAGCAGAAAAATCATTTGTTAAAAGATACACGAGAGATAAAAAATTGAAAACCAGCAGCAGCGAAAGTACACCACATGAAGACAATGAAACGGCAGGTAAGATGACGTTAAGCTAGTTAGGAGGAGTGCAAAAAAACAATGTCTACAAACCACCGTTATAGTACCAAACTTTTTCTTGTACTGTAGCTCATCAGCAGCAGCTTCTTGTCCAGTTTGCTGCTAAGAGTGAAGAGTCAGGCCCCGTAACGTTACCAAGCATCAGTCATTGAGTGAATGTAGGAATTTAAATTTACAATAATATTAATAAATATTACACCTGCTGAATAAAAAATGCACTGGCTGAGACAATTAATAAAATCAGATGTTTATAAATTACTAATAAATCTGAGTTAATCAGTTGATCAGAAAGCGAAAAAGAAGGAAAAAAGATAAACATATAAAATGTCTGGCCGGTCTAAGGCTTGAAACTCTGGGCTGAAAGTGCTGAAAAGGAGTCTCACTCGAGCCCTGGTCATCATAATCTTAAATAAATCTGAAAGTTTTTAATATTTGGATTTCTTTAAATCGTATGGCCATTATATGCATTTATAAATGTATTATATCATCTTTGTGCCAACTTACAAAAAACGAATTATATGAGTGCAAAAAACTAATTATATAATATGCACTGTGTTTATAATGCAGTGTCTACAGGGCTGAAAATACATTTGATGTTTTTCTTTCCTCTGGCTGCCGTCATCAGTCTCACACTATTTTTTTTTTCTTTTTCTGAAAGTCTTGATAACACCATCGTGGAATTTTTCTTTTATTGTTTTAGCAAACAGGATTGTAAAAAAATGATTTGTTGTACTCTCACATTCACTGCACTTTAAGTTTACCCAACCATGACACCTTCTGCTACTGAGAAACCTGGAATTGTAAAAAAGATCAATGAAAACCTGTCTACTAGTACAGGAACCAATCATAAATCGCTTTAGAATCGCCATCAAGACCAAGTTGTGAATTACTTCAGAAAAGCAACATGATCAGATGATCATTATCCAGAAGATGATAATGCGTAACATGGCCATAAATAAGGTTGGTGTCGTGATCTCGTTCCTTTCGAGTGCGCATACGCATTAGCTCGGGAACCTGAAAAAAATGCAGATTTTATTTGATTCAAATGTTTAGTTGTTGTTTCATTTTATTGGTGATTCCAAATATGAAATGTAATCGTAAGCTTGGCAAACAATTTTGGAGAATGATGTTTACCCATTTAGAGAGAATAAAGTATGCCTGAGCATATCCATATTATTAAGATATTGACTGTCCATTAATAGAGTGATCTTGTAGTATGATCTTGCATCCATAATCCTACCCAAAAACTAAACCCATCTTCTACCTTAACTATTAATAAACAGCTACAGTTGAAATCAGAATTATTAAACCCCCTTTGATTTTTTTTTCTTTTTTTAAATATTTCCCAAATTATGTTTACCAGAGCAAGGATATATTCACAGTATGTCTGATGATATTTTTTCTTCTGCAGAAAGTCTTATTTGTTTTATTTCGGCTAGAATAAAAACAGTTTTTAATTTTTTTTTAAAACATTTTAAGGTCAAAATTATTAGCCCCTTTAAGCTATATATTTTTTCGATATTCTACAGAACAAACCATCATTAGACAATAATTTACTATACTATCCTAACCTAATTTACCCAGTTAAGCCTTTAAATGTCACTTTAAGCTGTATATAAGTGTCTTGTAAAATATCTAGTAAAACATTATTTACATTATTTATATCAGGACAAAGATAAAATAAATCAGTTATTAGAAATATGTTATTAAAACTATTGTTTAGAAATGTGTTGAAAAAATCTTCTCTCCCTTGAACAGAAATTGGGGAAAAATAAACAAGGGGGGCTAATAATTTAGGGGGTTTAATAATTCTGACTGTAATTAGTAGATTATCAAGCTAGTAGTGTTAGTTAATGATTTGCTAATACTATGAATTGTGATCTAAACCTGTTACCATTTTTGTATTGTAAATTGTCTTGTAATTGTCTTGTATTGTAAACTGTAATGTATGTCATCACAAGAACAAACACACAACCACATCTTCCACTAACAGACATAAATGTATATATTTGGGTTCCTGGCAAAAATGGATCCATCTATAAAATGCTGTATCGATTCTATTCAGAGTTATTGTATTCAACCACTGCTTATGATTCAATGTATTGTACAGGTAAAACTCGAGAAAAGTGATGAGAAGCACAGAAGTTGCACAATATGCTGCTATTTGTTTTTGTTTAGAAGGCAGTGATTCACCAATGTTCATTTTGCTTAATCCTTAAGAGATCTAAACCCTTACATTACACATGAACATAACTCAAATCACATACCACGGAGTCAACTTGAGGGTGATAATATTATGACAGAATTTTCACGATTGTGGAAGGAGTATCCCTTCATAACATTCCTTTCCTGTTCACTTAGCTATTAGTTCAGCTAGAGTGAAAATGAGCTCTCGAACTATCACAATTGATGAAATACGTAACCCTGCTAGTAGCGGCCCAAAAACTACAAATGCCATGGCAACCACTGTTGATAGTGACTGGAATATGTTGAAGGCTGAAACAGCATTACTAATGATTACATCAGTGCATGAGTCACTGCACTGCTTTACTCAGGTGTCAGTGGCGCCCGATGCGGAGCCATCTGTCCTGTCCTCCTGGACTCCCAGCACCATGTCCCTCTACTCCAGTGCCATGCCACGCCACACTGCACCACAGGATCGTGGTTTTACCTTACAATTCTGCTTGCATCATCTAAACACTCCATCAAACCAAAACAACTCGGCATCAGTCAACATGTATTAGGCTCTGCATAGCATTTAGGAATAATCAGTTATCAAATTACCAACTTTACATGCAGAAGTATTCTGTAGTTTACTTTTAATTTAACAGTAACACTTAGTTGTTCCATATTGCAATATATAATCACATAATAGCAATGGTCTCCTACATATTTAGCCATTATAACTGCTCCTATTTCCATTTTTGGTCTGAGATTGCAGAAGCATGGTTTGACTAGGAATGTACACTTTTCACCATCATACTGATAATTATTTAGTCATTCGGCAAAATTACAGTTTGAACCACTGTAAATAAACACCATCCTTACGATATACAAATTTCATTTGTGAAATAGTTTAAAACATCACCACCTGGAACTGTAGAGATAAACAGAGTAATGTTTGGATATTTAGAGTGTAGGCTTAAAAAAATCACATGAGCACATTTGAAACATGTGAACATATATAACATGTGGAACACACACAAAATTAGTTGTTTTGGAACATATTTATGCAAAAAAAAAAAAAAAGATGTATCACATATTTTTCACAAGAAAATGTTCCAAAAACACTTGGTTTGTTTGTGTTCCACATGTGCTTCATACGCGTCCAAATTTCCAAACATAACTGCTTATCTCTGAATAGTGTTTCACAAAATTGTGTTTCAAATATGTTAGTAACATGTGTAGCTCATGTGATATTCATGTTCTACATGTAATTTTAACATTTTAAGCTCATGAAGCTTGTCTGTAAGGGTAAAGTACCTGACAAAAGTCTGGTGTCAATCCAAGTTTTGGTATCAGATGCGGATTATATGAAAGGCAAAGGCCTCTAGATTACGCTCATTTTACCAAAATTAAAAATGATCATATCTTGATTTTTAATTAAACAATTAGGGCAGTAAGGTTTGACTTTGCTTAAACAAAAGTCTTGTCACTTAACATAAATAATGTACAATATAGAATATCAGGTCATGGTGCAGTATAAAAAGAATTAATATTGTGTATGACTCCCATGAGCTTGAAGGACTGCATTCATACATCTCTGCAATGACTCAAAAAACTTAAAGTGTTCTTGCAGGACTTTTAGAATTCATCAAGATTGTTTAGATTCATCGTCAATGCCTCCTCTTGCATCTTACCGCAGACATGCTCAATAATGTTGATGTCTAGTGACTGGGCTGGCCAATCCTGGAGCACCTTGACCTTCTTTGCTTTTAGGAACTTTGATGTGGAGGCTAAGGTATGCGAGGGAGCGCTATCCTGTTTTAGAATTCGCCCTCTCCTGTGGTTTGTAATGTAATGGACAGCAAAAATGTCTTGATACCTCAGGCTGTTGATGTTGCCATCCAACTGCAGATCTCTCACACGCCACTATACTGAATGCAACCCTGAACCATGATTTTTCCTTCACCAAACTTGACTGATTTCTGTGAGAGTCTTGGGATGCAGTTCAACAGATGATTCATCAGAAAAATCTACCTTCTGCCACTTTTCCAAATAATAAACTAGAAGTCAAGTTATTAAGTTGTTGCTCTTACAACTGGAATTGACGAAAAGACCTGTCAGGTAGTGTACATTTCAATTCCTAAGTTTGGCAGATGCAATAATCCAAAGTGATTTAAGTTGCATTAAAAATTTATATTTGTTTAGTTGCATTCCCTGGGATTCAAAGATAATAGTTTATACTTTAAGCACATTCAATGCAAACACTGCTTACAGTTTCAGTTGAGGATACAGTCAAATCAAATACTCTGTCTTTCATCTGCCGAACAAAAAGATATTTTGAAAAATCATGAGGTTCATAATAATTTTAATATTTTCATGTCCCAAAGATGTTCATTCACTCATTCATTCTTTTTCTTCTCGGCTTAGTCCATTTACTAATCTGGGGATTAATAAGCGGAATGAACCAACAACTTATCCTGCATATGTTTTACAAAGTGAATGCCTTTCCAGCTGCAACCCATCTCTGGGAAACATCCATACACACTCATTCACACTCATACACTACGGACAATTTAGCTTACCCAATTCACCTGTACCACGTCTTTGAACTGTGGGGATAACAGAGCACCCAGAGGAAACCCATGCGAATGCGGGGAGAACATGCAAACTCCACACAGAAACGCCAATTGACCCAGCTGAGGCTCTCACCAGCGACCTTCTTGCTGTGAGGCGACAGCACTACCTACTGCAGCAGCGCGTCGGCTGTCCCAAAGATGTACGAGTCTAAAAGCTTTGGAATTTCGAATAAATAAAATAAAAATATAAAAAAATATATAATACATTTTAGAGTAAACTATTACCTTGACCAACCAAATTCTAAAATGCACAGTACTACTAAAAACAAAACATCTAATTCATGAGCCTGTGTTTTCTTCCTAATTTTTTTTTTATTACTGTCTTGTGAGAACTAACCTCGGTGCCAAGCCATGCAAAGACCCACATGGCACAGTCAGTCCACCCACATCACAAGACTCAGGGTTCACAGTATAGGCCATTGTCCATTCATAGTCAGCACTCCTTCATGTTACCCGGCCTCTTCAGTCCAGCACACTGTATCATCAGACAGCCTGACCAAAAACAATCTGCTGTGTCTCTTTGCAGTGCATTTGCATTTTAATTGGCACAAGCTTTAAAGGTGCATGCTATTTTAAAGCGTAATATTTTGCTACAATTCCACAAGACTAATATAAAATAAACAAACTTTAAAATAGCTCCCCTTTGAATTTTTTTTCTTTTTGAAATATTTCCCAAATGATGTTAACAGAGCAGGTATGTCTAGTAAACAAATTTTCACAGTATGTCTGATAATGTTTTTTTTCTTCTGGAAAAAGTCCTCTTTGTTTCATTTTGGCTATAATAGAAGCAGTTTTAATTTTTTAATGAACCAATTTAAGGTCAAAATTATTAGCCCCTACAAGCTAATTTTTTCCGATAGTCTTCAAAACACACCATCGTTATACAAAAAATTGCCTAATTACTCTAACCTGCCTAGTTAACCTAATTAACCTAGTTAAGCTTTTAAATGTCACTTTAAGCTGTATAAAATTATAAAAGTGTCTTGAAAAATATCAAGTCAAATAATAATTACTGTCAAAAGGGTGGCTAATAATTTTTACTTCCACTATATTTATTTTTTTTTTTTCTTTAATTTTTTCTAGAATTATCATTAGCACCCTTCAATTACAATTTCCTGAGGCTTCTACAACAATAACTCATGCAGTGCATATCATTGGCTGATTAACACACATACCGTATGAGAGACAGTGGGACTCTTAAGCCTGGTTACATAACAGCCACAAAGTGTACTTGTTTTCATGCCACCTTGTGTAAAGCTTATGCCTCCTGCCACTCTTCATACCCATTTCAACCAGGTCAGGTGGTCTGTTTCAGGTCGCGCCACTATTTCTGGCCATTCTAAATGTGGCCTGACTACTTGGCACATTTCAGTGCGATATAACAGAACTCATCCAGCACACCTGGGATTTGGCGGATCATAATAGAATATTGGACATTTTTCAGAAATGAAAAGCAGACTTACTATTTATAGCAGCAGTTTCTAAAAACAGAACAGAAATTAATCATTAGCTAAACAAGATGAGGAAGATGGGCTCATGGAGATCGTGCCAGAGAAAGAGCAGAGATTCATCCGTTCATAACCGCCATCCATTGCCTCTGTGAATTTTACATTTCTCTAACTGTACAATTGTGGAAAGTTCTTGATCTATTTGTAAGTAAATAATTTCTTATAATAATAGACATTTGGCAAAAACATTTGTTATATAATCCCCACAAGTTGCTTTATATAAAGGAAAAAAAGATTGTGTAAGCACTTTGTGAAAGAAAAACCGAATCGACATTTAACTGTTCTTACAATAAACGCTTGATTACAGCAACAACTTGGGATGTAACATTTGAAAAGAAGAGGGTTGCTAAGCAACTGTGAGTGAGAAGGAGAATTCAGTGCAATAATAGACGAGTCACAGGCATGAAACTGTTTCAGACGCAGCAAATCACATCAGCAAAGTTTCAACATGTTGCTGTTTCTCAGATGATGCTGATTAATTTCAGTGCAATATGACAAAACAATAGAAGCTTCTTTCAGCCAAAGAACATTTTGTATTCTGCTTATCTCAGAAATGCCAGTAATTATCTTGTGTATCTCACAATCCTATAAACACACAATTGTGATGTTGAGAAATACAATTGTAATTCTGAGGGAAAACATTAAAATTATCATCCAAACGGAAAATTCGGAGAAAAAAAAAGTACATTTTGAGAAATAGTTTTGAGAAAGACTATAAATTTGCAATTGTGAGAAGTACAGTTAATTTATGGCAGAATTCATTTTCTTTTCTTTAAATAAAGTCAGCAATACAAAAAAATTAAGTCAGAATTGTGAGATAAAAAGTTGTAATTACCGTCTTTAAGCTATTTTATTTGCAAGGCACAAGCTAGCTTCTATAGAAAACAAAGTTTTATCAGTTACATTTAGCTGCATATAGGGATGTAAAGATTCACCTGACACACAATTAAACACAACTCACAATACTAATCTCACAATTCACAAATTTAGTCTCAAATTTTTAACAAAACTATTAGAAACAAATTTAAAGTGAGCCCTTCAATCTAAATATATTAACTAAATTGCTATATTAAAAACAACCCACCCCCAAAAAAACAAACTAAAGAAGAATTATTAATATAAACAAAATAAAACGGTGACTGGGATTTTACATTTTTAAAAAGAAATATCAGCTTATCTTTGATTTTTGGCATAAGCTGGGGTCTTTGCACATTTACAATGTCCCCCACTGATGAAGTCTTTCACTGGGGACTGAGATGGCTAGTGTGGAGAGGTAAGCCTTTCCTAAAGCAGAGAGCAGTGTGTACAGAGGTGGTCAACAGACCCTCTGATCCAGGCGACTGGCCACTGGCATGAAACACTGATTATGAAATGACTAATTATATAGTAGGACAAAGACAGAAGTTGAACGTGATTATGAAGGTGATTAATTAATATTACTTCTGTAATTAATTTGTATAAATATCAGTGTGATACACTTAAAAATAGATAATCTTGAACATTTTTATATATTCAATAATAATAAGAAAATGATTCAAATATGTATGAACTAATTTAAAAGGCTAAAAATAATCTAATACCTGCTTCTGTAACAGATTTCTCTTTCAGTCACTTTCATTAAAAAACACTGATACACCATGTAATCTCCATAGCATTCATCAGAGTAAGCAGAGCTGCAAATCATCTGGGGCCTCATGTATCAATGCTGCGTACACACAAAAACTTTGCGTATGCCAGGTTTCACGCTCAGATTCGCTCACGTTTGGATTTACTAACGATAAACAAACGTGTTTGAGTGTTTCATACATCTGAATTTTTTTCTGCGTACGCACATTTACAGCTCTGTGTGTACGCAATGTTTTAGTATGATTTCCACGCAAGTCTTCGTACATGAGGCCCCTGGTCTGCGTGGTTTGGCTTATTAATAGTGTTTTTGTGTATAGACGTCTGTGATAGCAGTTTTTCACTGTGCATCATATTTGTTGTTCTGTTAATCGAAGTAAACGTGTTTATGCAGTATTTGCACAAAGTTTGTGTTTGTCTGCCGAACTTCACCACTGTCATTTTACTCTGCCGCCCCACCTCTTGCTCACATGCAGGTAAAGTGAGTTTGGGTTTGTAAACACAGCGCTTTGTTCAAAAAATGTCTCACAATTCGTTTAACATTTCGTCACATATTTAAATCGATTTTCAACTGACTCACAGTGAATCATTACATCCCTAGCTGCATACATACACACTTACTTATTTTTACACCCTATAGGGAGTTAGAGATTCTGATTGATAAATGTGCAGAAAAAAAGACTAGAGAAGATTTCTGTGATTTAATATTTACATGTTTGTTATAAACACACACTCAGGAGTCTCTTTGAGCTGTAAGCATTAGTGAAAAAAAGTGTATAAAGTTCTTACCACTCCGATGGAGAAATAGTTGTTGACTATGCTGTAGGGCACAGGGTCGCCCTTCTCTTCCTTATCATCAGGGACAATGTCAATGTTCCAGCGGTCAAGAAGAACCTCAGTGCTGTGCTCGATATCCCTGAGGAACTTGACCAGACTTCCTCCTTCATAACCTGTCAATCACAACACAGACATGGTGTCAATATACACAACTTAAAAAGACTAAACTTTTAAAAAGACTTAAAAAGACAAACTTCATAAGCTCGCATTTAGATACTGCTTGACGATATTAGCAGGTTTGGCATGCTGTCCCGTGACAGAACCCTGAGAAAATTGATCCGCCTGCTAAATAAGCATAAAAGGGGGCCTGAGATCACGTAGGTCTTGAGAGCTCCCCCTGAAAAAGGGAGGAAGAGGAGGAGATGGGGTGAAAGGTGGGATTCTTTAAAATGAAGATAAGGTAGTAGAGTGAAATCTGTCTATTAATTGTAAGCTTGAATCAATCTGATTGGACTATTGCTGATTACAGATGAGAGACCAGCCGTGATCATCATTTCACATGCTCAAAATTAATTAGTAAAACTTTACATATTTTCCTCTGTTTCAGCCACACGCTTAAAGAAATGCACAAAAGTTGGTTATTGTCTATGAACAACAGTGTGCAAGTGTCCGAACACAAAAATAAAAATGTAGCTTTTGCTCGAGCATTTCAGTATGCAAATATTTTAACTATAAACACAATCCACCTATAATGAAAAAACTGTAATAAGTCATATTGGTACTCCATGGAAGTGATGCTTAGTTGATGGTTTGTATACACAGTTCTAACTTTGCTATCCCGTTTTGAACTATGAGTTTAGACTATCAATATCTGATGATTTAAACAATTATTTCTTCACATTTAGACACTTAGGCCAACAGGGCAAAAACAGGGCTTAGATTAAACCAGGACTAGGCCTTAGTTAAATTAGGCTATTTAAGCCACATTTATAAAAATGGCCTTAGTAAAATATAATACTGGTGTGCACCTGGAGATAAATTATGACACTGACATATTTTAAGACATCTCACCGCAAGTAATTTTGAGTTGATAAAGCTCAAACATGCTATTTAATCTTGACTAGCCTTAAACCTTATTTGTTAAACCAGGGGTTAGTGTTTTTTCAGGCACTGAGTTTTGTCCCTTAGTTCCAGTGAATGGAACTCTTGATGCTTCAGCATACCAAGACATTTTGGACAATTTCATGCTCCCATCTTTCTGGGAAGAGATTAGGTATGGTCCTTTCTGTTAAAACATGAATGTTTAGGCCCATAGCCAGCTCAGTGAAAGAGGGGGACTTTTTTTGCAGTTATTCACCTCATTTTCTATTTAATTAGACAGATTGTCAATTTTTGATTTACTAAAAATATTTCCTTCAGATTTATAATAAAAAAATATGATTTTTTTTTTTAAATACAAAGTTATTACATCATATACCCTTAGAAAAAATGCAGCCTGTTGTCATTTATTAGACAAAAATGAAATTGGCCAACACATTTGGCCATTTGAATAAAAACAATTTAAACATAATAATAATAATAATAATAATAATAATAATAATGAAGAGCTTTACGATTTTTTTATAGCCTTTCTTGTAATATTAGAAAATTCATGGATCACAACAATAACTTTAATAATGGTCCCTTTTGGTGCTTCGGACCATTTTACTGGTCAATTTTTCCTTTCATGAATAAGGTCCAAGATTTAGAATAAAAGTTAGACTACTTGTAAAAGTTTTTGTCTATTTAACTTACATCATATTCTGAATATTCTTAAAACCTTTGATGGGTTATTTGGACAATTTATGATGGCCTATCAGTCAAAAAAAAAGAAAAAAAAAAGAAAATAGTGGAAAAAAAAACTCTGGATCAATGGCCAATTCTGGACCTCTGTCAGTGGGGAGTGGATTTTTCGACCCACCCAAATCACTTATGGCTACGGGCCTGCTGTTTGTGTTAGAATTGGGACTACTTAGAGAATATTTGATTTTTTATTTTGCCTTTAGAGGAAACACAATTATTTATGGCAAAGTTTAAATCCTGTCTGGTCAGCACACTTTATTAGGCATTAGATTAGCTGCTAATTTGTGGCTGTTTGAACAAATTTGACCACAAGCATCTACTTTACATCACAACAGCAATCTGATTGTTCTTGATCAAAAGTCTGAAAGTGGTCAGAATTGGACAAGCTTAAAAGTTTTAGACTTTATATACACCTTTATTATGAGTCATACACTTGCAAATAGATTGATCAAAACAGTTTAATAATACAGTTTTGGGGGTTATTAAAATAAAATTTCTGCATCAAGCTGTAAACAGGGCCGCAGTGGGTTTCATTTTAGAACCTTGTCCAAAAATGTCCAATTAATTTCTCCCCCAAAACTCTATTACATCTCCTATGGGCTAAACACCGTGACCTAGGAGAATTTTGTCTATGACTGGCAACCTTTCCAAATAACTGCAATTTTTTCCTAATGGACACAGAAGCTACTTCTTACATCACCATCTCTTAACAAGGGCCGCATGCTGTGCGTCAGGTGGGGATATTGACTCTTGCCTGGCAACCCAAAGAGCAAAATATGACATGTGATGACAACCAGGTGCCCGCTGTGCTTTTCAGGACCAGACATGCAGACAGTTCCAGCCACATGTTACATGAATATACACTCACATGTTGCCTCTTCACTGTCTACAGGTGAAACGTGTTTTAAAGTCAATCTACTTACACGGAGAGAGAGAGAGAGAAAAAAAAGCCTATCATGCAAATCAAATTAAGAAAGCATTCAGGCAAAATCTTACCCGCTCAAACAAACCACGCACATGCTCACACAGGAAACACCAATTAATTCGGCAGCCTCAACAAGACCATCCACACCTGTCTTACAAGCAGACGCAGGCTCACTGATGCATATCAGTCTATCATAACTTACTGAAAAAAGCCACATATCTAATCAAGAACGCATATATGTAATCACACAGGAATAAAAGAGTGCAGGCCTCTTGCTTCTTAAGTGATTGGCAAGACCATATATACACACTAAATATAAAGTTTTTTTATATCTTGTAAGGAATGGCTGTAACTGACTTATTTTTTCATACCAGCTGTTAACAGTGTTGTTGTCCTCTACCAAAATTAAAGCTGAAATAAAATAAAATCCAAATATATCAACATTTAGAAATAAATAACTAAAGTAGCAAAAATGAATCTAAAATCTAAAACTAAATGAAATAGAAATTTTAAAAACACAAAATATATCTGCAAAAATACATAAAAATATGAAAGCGAATTGATTATATGAAGCCACTAAAATGATAGATTTTCCTGAAATAATAATCATTTAGTTATTAAATGTCATTTAGTTAACCTCATTTGCCATATTTTCTCTAAAAATGTAGTGAATTTTTTGGATTCAATGAAATAAAGTAATGAAATGAAGTACTGAATAAGAATTTTCAAGCTTGAAATACAAAAGCAAAATAAAAAATTAATCAGTTGATACATTCCAAATATTCAAAAGCTTTGATAGTTTTAAGAGATGAACAGTGAGACAGAAATCTTTATTTAATAAAAAATTTGAGATCTACATTCTCCTAGCTCTCATTGACATACTCATGAAAGCTCATGAGAGAACAAATGATGGCCAGTTTGTAAACAAATCACTCTTTTGACGTGGTGTAGGGTGTATATTTAGTCCTAATATTCAATAACAACGAGAGTAAGCTGTACAGTACATGTGTGATCAGTGGAGAATAGTGATAGAGAATAGAATACTGGTCTGTGTAACGGCGTGCATGGATGAGTTTGTAGTTCACCAGCGATCTTGCAAGAGGTGATCGCTGGTGATCATGACAAATAAGTGAATTTATGCACGCACACTATAATTTCTGCTTTACTCCATAGAACTCCATTTATAAATATTAAATGTTTTTTTGCCCAGGCAAATCTAAAGGGTTAATGCTTCCAAAAAGTGAGCAACAGTAAAAATGAAACAACAGGGAAAACGTCCAACAGTCAAAAATGCATGAATAATTGGTGTCATTGCTTTGCAATAATAAAAAAAATTGTTATAATGGAAGTCAATAAAGGCAAAAACAGGCACGAACATAACGAAAGGGTAGTCAATTTGAACAGTACACAAAGGTTAAAGAACTGCTTTGTTTTTTTAGTGTGTCAAACCTTTTTTAACTATAAAGAACCTTTTGTAGAATGGGAAGTTTCAATGTTGAATTTTTTTAATGGAACCACTAAGAAACTATCTATTTAATAGTGTTGTCAAAACTGGCCTGAATGATTCATTTCTGACTCATCTTCATTTGTTCAGTTGACAAACACACTGGTTTCAAGTTGGAAACATAATAAAGACTGCTTTTACAATGCTTTGACATTATTCAGATGTTCTCCTTTTGTGCTGATGACAAATGAAGCCAGGATTTACTTTTTTTGTGAACTACCTTGAAGATTGGTGTGATGAAAAACACAGAATCACAATCCTAGTTTCGAGTGTGGTCTCAGCAAATCCTGCTGCCTCATTCATGTGACTGGAGCTAACTATGATGAAGTTTGATTATTACATTCTGACCTTCTGTACAGGGCTGTGCGTACAAATGTTTAAAAGAAAGCAGCCTCAAAGTCCTTTTGAAGGGTTTACACAGTATTGTATTCAGATTCAAAGAAATGAAAGGCTAATCTCAACATGAGTGGTCCTGCAAAGGAAAGCCCTTTAAGTTTGGTTTCAAAGGCCTTCAGTAATTCCCTCCAGCTGCTGATAGACAGTCTTGTTTTATCCTCACCTCCACCCCAGCGCAGACAGCGGGCCAGATCATTCCCCGTCCCCAGTGGCAGGATCGCAACCGGTGGATGACGAGCAAAACTGGCCTTATCTGAGGAGAAACAAAGAGAGCTATTAAAGGTGCTGTGTCATTTTCATGTTTTAATGTTTTTTTTGTGCAGAGTTCCTTGAAAAAAGTAAACACTGGGACTCAAAACATTGACATACAGTGGCAACGTCAGAGCAACCTTTATTTCTACAGTATGTTTGGGGTGGGGATATTTGTTTGGCCTAATGATGAAAGATATGAGAGAAAACCTGTTTGAAAACATCTGGTTTGAATTTTGTTGCCATTTAGGGTTCAACAAGGCCATCATTGGTATTACTATAAATTAAAGTAGATATTTAAAGTGTAAATTTTATGATTATGTTTAATGCATTTAAAAGAATGTACACCGCTGTTCAAAAGTTTGATTTTGGTAAGATTATTTCATGCTTTAGATATATTATTCTCACCAAGGCTACATTCAATTCAATTTAATGTAGTTTATCTTTATTTCTATAGCGCTTTTACAATATAGATTGTGTCAAAGCAGCTTAACATGGAAGTTTTAGTAAACTGAAACTGTGTCAGTCCAGTTTTCAGAGTGGAAGTTCAGCTTAGTTTGGTTTAGTAATTTTCACTGCTGGAATTGTATTGTAACAACATTGCCATCCAATTATTATAATTTTTTTGTATTTTAATACACTTAGTGTAACAGCTCTGCTGAATTTTAGTGTCTCATGAGCATTCAGAAATTATTCTAATATGCTGATTTGATGCTTATGAAACATTTATTATTTTTATTATTAATATCCGGGTTGAGTTGCCATGGCATTTCTTTTCAAACGAAAAAAGTTCAAATGAATAGCATTTTTAAAAATGTAATAAATTTACATGATACATTTGTTACAAAAATACATTAAATATAAATTACATGAAAATGTAAATTCAAAATATAAATTGTGTAACAATTTAAATACATCTGATGTCATGATACTCAATGCATTCCTGCTTAATAAAGGGACAAAAGACAATAAAAAAGACTGATCCCAAACTCTTTGTTTTCATCCACTGCAATACAACGACTGTAAATTATTACTTTGGAACTGAATATATCCTATATGTATCCCATGTTTAAAAAACAACCCTCCTTGAAATTTACAGTGAGATCATTTTGGTTAAAACAGAAAAACAATGAGATAAGACTCTGTGTACTTACAAAATTTTTGGATTTTTTTTAAAACTATTTTATTGTTTGCTGAGGCAAAGAATATTTTTTTATTTAGTTAAAATAACCAGTCAGCAGTGTGTTATAAGTGAGAACAGCATTTAGATAAATTTGAAAATATGTGTATTATACAAATCTACAGCAACTTTGTGATGCTATCATGCCAATATGGACCAAATTCTCTGAGGAAGATTTCCAGTTCCTTGTTGAATCTGTGCCAAGAAGAATTAAGGCAGTTCTGAAGGCAATAGTACTAGTAAGGTGTAACTAATAAAGTGGCCGGATAGTTTATTATGTAATATTGAGAGATTTCAGTCTGTTCTTCCATTTGACTCGCAAACTTAAGGCAGATAACATTGGCTTTTGTGGTCTTCACACATTATTGTGAATCATTCCTATGTAACATTAATTCACAATAAATTTGTTTGTTTCTTTCTCTCTGAAGCAAACAGCAGTGTGTGCTACAGTATCGGCCGAGCAGAACCAACATGATGAACTGTATGTTTCTGTCCTCACGCTGACAGTCCCTGTGTGGCTCATTGCTGTGTGCACAGGGACTGCGGGGACGTTGTTTTCAGTGCTGGTCCGTATGGCGTGATGCACTGCCTAACCGCAGGGTCTCTCTGAGTAAGCGGCAGCAGCAGCAGACATTTTTTTATACCAGTCAAACTCGTGTGGGTGAACAACAAAAAAGTACTGATCGCAGAGCGGCTCTCTTTCAAAAGCTGCTCCTAAATCTTCAATTTAGGGCCGTCAGGAAGACAAACTCCCACGTGTGTCCCTGTCCTCCTCAATTTGCCAGGCTAAAGAGTCTCTGAAGGGATAAAGAGCACATCCCTTCTGTTCTGAGTTCAGGTTTTAGCACGATCGGCCAATTGCAATTTTGAGCCAAAGGTTTGGAAACCAAGCTGATTCTAAATCAGCTTTTAACAGTGATATCTGCCACCGCCCACACAGGTTCCTCTCCAGCGCTCGTCCATTAACATCAATACGGCTGTCAGAAAAGGGAAAGACAGGCCATTATATCTCTACTGTTAGCCTGCATTCACTCATATGAGTCAACACGCTTCCTAGAAACAATGATTTGTGAACAATTTATCTGACGGTTAAACGTCATGATTATATGTGCCTTAAATAAGAGCCAACCTCATTTCAAGGACCATGTGGAAGGACGTCCTTATGTTCACATATTTGCAGATTCATTCACTGACATGCTTTATTGATTTAGGATGTGATGCAAACAGCAGCAAATATAGAATGCAGTCAAGCCATGCAGTGCATCCTATATATAAACTTGAATGCAAATGTTGGCCTGTTTAAATAATGACTCCAGCTTTTCATACTTAAAGTAAGTATTGATCTGTTTTCTTGTTCACTTACTTGTTCAATTCAAACCAGTTCAAAGTTGATTCAGTATAGATCATAAACAGTGTCAGTTAAGCCAAAAACATCATTTATGTAACAACTGTGATTCAGCTATAAATCAGCACTACAGAAATCATTACGCCATCATTTAGTACAGTAAAATTCTCATGCAATAATGTCAGTGGTAATAATATGACTTAATATTAAGGGCTTACTTTTATAAACCTGCTTTTGACAAAAAAAAAAAAAGCTACTGTTAGAATATATTTAATAAACAAAGAGACATTAGTGCGGACACAGTGATTTTTGTTGCAACTTAATTGCATTTGCATTAGTAGAAGTTTCCCTGCTAGATGTAAATTTAAGGGGACTTTTAATATTAATAATAATAATAATAATAATAATTCCTTAAATTTATATAGCACTTTTTTGAGCACTCAAAGTGCTTTACACATAGGAGGAAATCAGTATTCAGCTGGATGACGCGACGGCAGCTACATTGCGCCAGACATCACACAACAGCTAATTGGTGGAGAGGAGACTAATTATGATATGGGGAGGGTTGGGAGGCCATGATTTGGCCAGAATGCCGGGGTGAAAACCCCTACTCTTTTTCGGGGGACATCCTTTTTAAACACAAAGTCAGGACCTCAGTTTGACGTCTCATCCGAAAGACGGCACTCACTGAGCAGAATAGAGTCCCCGTCACTATACTGGGGCGTTAGGACCCACACAGACTGCGGGTTGTGCGCCCTCTGCTGGCCTCACTAACACCACTTCTGGCAGCAACCCATGTGGTCTCCTATCCAGGTACTGACCGGGCGCAGGACTGCTTAGCTTCAGTGGGCGACCATGTGAGAGTTGCAGAGAGCTAGCTGCTAAGTGCTAAGTTCAACATTCTGTCATCATTTACATACTTCCAAAACTGTTTGACTTTCTTTCTTTTGATGAACACAAAAAAAAATATTTTGCAGAAAGCTTGAAACTGATAACCATTGACGTCTATTTGACTTGCTTTTCCTACTATGGATGTCAAAGGTTACCGGCTTACAACTTTGTTCAAAATATCATCTTTTGTGTTCAATAGCATAAAGAACCTTGTTGAGATTTGGACCCACCTCAAGGTGAGCAAATAGAGTAAACGTTCATTTTTGAGTAAACTATACCTTTAATGGGAGGGAAGTGTTTAAAATAATAATGCTTGCACTAATTTGCTTTGTTTAGAAAATATACACTATGCAAATTTTTCTCAGGTCAGGTCAAAGAAACCTTTGAACATTAGCTGAAAAAAACATTAGCCAGCTAGCTCTCTGCAACTCTCACATGGTCGCCCACAAAGCTGGGTTTTGCCTGTTTAGGACCTAGATATGATTAAAGGGCACCTATTTTATTAATTTTACAAGATGTAAGAAGCATTTGGTGTCTCCAGAATGTGTCTGTAAAGTTTCAGCTCAAAATATCTATCAGATTATTTATTACAGCCTTTTGAATCTGCTCATTTTGCAGATTGAGCTGTTTTTGTAGCCTGTGGCTTTAAACCCAAAGGATTTAAAACATGATCTGTTTTAAAAATGTTTTAAACTTATAAAACTCACAGAGAGTTGTAATAAATACTTTAATCCCAGTTTATTTGAAAAAAAAAATGTTCTGTGGACATGTGTATACATGTTATTATAGAAACATGGTGCCTGCCAATTAATTTGGTCGGTGGGGAAAACCGCACTCCAACGTCACATTGCGATGGGCCTTAAAATCACTGGGATTTGGGTCCTATTTTAATGTCAGTACTAGAGCTGTGCGAATAATCGAAATCGAATCAAAATCACGATTTGAAACGTTGTGATTTAGCTCATCGCAAGATGCTGCGATATAAAATATATTCTATTTAATTTCCCCCACGCAAGAGCAAATGCATGACTGCCAGCGGTGTGTGACAGTCTTACTAGCACATTGAGTGAGCACACTTTCCTTGAGTCCAATTGCACAACCGAACTATGCGGAACACCCACAATAAAAACAAACAAACAGGAAAGCGCAAACGAGTGGGATGATGGCGTCTGCTGCTTCAAAAGCATTAATAGACTTATTAATATCAAAGAAAAACAGCACGGCAGTAATATGGGAACATTTTGGTTTCGCAGACACCAAACAAAAACAGGTCATTTGTAAGAGCTATCCCAGAATTGTTCCCACGGCACAAGGAAATACATCATCTAGCACCTAAAAAAGCACCACAGGTGGCTAAATGAGGAGCGTCTTGCGAGAAATCAACTAAAAGTATTGCCAGTGACACTCAATCTATTAGCAAACAACAGCAAAGCACACTCAAAAAATATATTTTACTTGTTCAAACTACTTAACTAAAATGAGCTGAAACAACACAATTATTGAGACTTCATTGGGACAACTTAATTTTTTATGTTCAATCCACATAAATTTGTTAAAAGTGTTAAGTTAACTTAATCGTTTTGTGTTGGGACAACACAAATTAATTGTGTGGAACCCTGTATTTTTTACAGTTTCAGAGTTGTTTGCTAATATAAGCTAATATCTTTTTAGTTTAGTTACTTTTTAGTTCCTTTTTATAACTAACATTTACTGCATTTTAGCTAGAATAAGCTACAATCCAGATTATTGAGCTGAAGCTTGACAACAAATAATCGCAAATCAAATCAAAATCGCATTAGCTGTAAAAAAAAAAATTAAATAAATAAAAATAGATATTTTCCCCAAATCACACAGCCCTAGCACCAACAGTATGATGAAAATCAACTTTTGTAATATGTTTGGACAGAACTGTGTGTATGTATAACAGGAGTGTCCAAACTCTGGGCCAGTGTCTTCGAAAGGTTATCTCCAACTTGCTTCAACATACCTGCCAGGAAGTTTCTAGTATATCTATTAAGAGCTTGATTAGCTGGTTTAGGTTTGTTTGATTAGGGTTGGAGCTAAACTCTCCTGGACACCGGTCCTCCAAGACCGAGTTTGGACACCCCTGATGTATAGTGTGTCCACAGTCAATATAAAATAACATCTGCCCTTATAAAACGTCTTCAAATATTAATTATGAAAGATAAAATTAATTTTTAGTAAACCAGAAATCACTATACTTTTTCGCAACAGAGCAGCTGAAATGCAGCTGCATTTACATAAGTCTAATAACTCATTTGTGCTCCTCATGTGAGCCTGCTGTTTGTGCCATTTATGCATGTACTGTGTAACTGCAACATTAGTCTGATGGTCTATTAAGTCCATGTACCACTGTTAATTATTACAGCTTAGGAAAGCACTGATGCTTATATGTACTCACCAATACAGTCCAAAATCCACCCCACTGATCCATCGCCTCCACAGGCCAGCACACGGAAATCAGGCACATCTCGAAAAAAGTTGAGCCTGGGAGATATGGAAACAATGGGATGCTGAATTTACTATCATGATTTTGGATGAAAGATTTTCTTGGTCTTATAATTAAAGTGATCCTGTGGTGTGAAAAACCTTGCAGTAAAGCACTACCCAATAATCTACAGAACTGACAGTATTCTCCAGTGGCAGCGTACAGTTTGTTCTGAAGGACGCCACATAGCATTTGTTTTTTCATTCACTGTCATGGGAACAAATCGCTGGAACTGAAAAGGCTCCTGAAGGCTCAACAAACAAGATGATTTTTTTTTATTTGCTACTGTATTTTTCACCCACGTTTGACTGTTACAGTGTGTGTCTTTACATAAACCCTTCATTTTTCTACCTATTGTTAATGTGCTGGCTTTCCTCAAAACACTAATTTTTAATTTATTTCAAACTATTATTTTTACTGAGATGAGTTTAAACTTATGGACTGCTTGATAATTATCAGTATCTTTAGACTTATGATTTATAGTTATGAGTTTTAGTAAAACTTAACTTGGATTTTATTCTGTAAGCTACTGATGAAATTTCTTCCAAATTTAAAATCATAAAAATGGTGCCTTTTACAGCATTTTTTTTATGCTTAATATCAAATAAAAATGTATGTTATAAATTATACAATATCACAAAAAAAGAGGTCATGTTTATACTTATAACCTTACCACAATACCAATGTTTTAACATTAGAAGACTTAAAAAGTCAATATTTGGTTGACCCCTCTTTTCAATCACAACAAATGAAAACATTTCTTATTTTTACCAATTGTTATACTTTTTGGATGAATCATATCTCTTTTTTTTCCCCGCTGGTAAAGAAAAAAGCGGAAAAGACCAGAAAGAAACACAAAGTCAAAGTCGACTAAATAATGCCACATCACACAAAATTGAGACGAAACTAGAAACTGAAAAGATGTGTGCAAATGTGCTGATTTAGAAGCATTTTTTGACATTGAGATGAAAAGTTCAATTGGATATTGTTGAAAAAGAAACTACTTAAACAATGTAATATATTAAATGGGAGTTTGCATGTTCTCCCTGCGTTCGCGTGGGTTTGCTGTGGGTGCTCCGGTTTCCCCCACAGTTCAAAGACATGCAATACAGGTAAATTGGGTAAGCTAAAGTGTTCGTAGTGTATGAGTGTGAATGAGTGTGTGTGTTGATATTTCCCAGCGATGGGTTGCAGCTGGAAGTGCATCTACTGCGTAAAAACGTGCTGGATAAGTTAGTGGTTCATTCCGGTGTGGCTACCCCGAATTAATAAAGGGACTAAGCCTACAAGAAAATGAATGAATGTATGAAAGAATATATTAAATGTGAAATTTATTTGTGTATTTATAGTCAGTGAAACATTCTTCAGTATATGTTAAACAACTAATTTGCTCATTGTCTATTTTCTATTAAAATCTTTAAATTTGATATTAGGCCTTGAAGACAAATAATTAATTTAATTCATGGGGCATATAATTCATTAAAAATAATTCAATAGTTCATATAAAGCATACAATTCAATAAATTTGACCATATTAATGACATAAAATTAACATCAGCACTGGAAAATATGTTTAGCACAGCCTTGTGTGCTTAATTTGAACATCCTAAACATTAAATAAATGTTATAAAAAGCAAAAAAATAAAAATAAATAATAAGTTTTTATTAAATTAATAAGCAAACTGATTGTATTCCCTGAAAAGTAATGCTTCAATTAATGATCTGCCAGATAGAACCTTACAATTCCAAGCGGGAAATGACTTTTCAGAATTAGAAGGTTCTATCTGCAATTGCCTTGTTTATTTTACCCCAATTTGCAAATTGAGAAGAATTTTGATCATTTCCACTTACTTTTAGGGTCTCTGTCATGTTAATGCATGAAAGAGAACTGTAAAAAACACTTATTGTTTGTTATACGGAAAGCAAAAACTTTGAAGCTCAATTATTCAAAATCATTTAGAATGCAGAGAGAACCTTGTAATTCCAAGGTGACGAGTTGACAATATTTTTCTATAAAATTTGTAAAAAAAATCTATCTATCTATCTATCTATCTATCTTTTATTATTCACATGGCCAGATTCTGAGACTAAGGAAGGTTAAATGTGCTGGTCAGTTTGTTTTTTGCCTAAAAAAATTACATTAGGCCACGGTTTTAGATTTAAAACTTTAACAGAGTGCTGTTTTCCCACTAGTGATACATCATAAAATAGCCTAAAAATAAGTTGCCTATTCTTTCATTTCTTTTTAATTCTAAATCTTTAGAAAATGTTTTAGGTACATCAAAAAGTGTGACCATCTGACAAGCTAATCCAGCAAACAAAATGTGCTTAAAATCACACTAAATTGCAGTACTTAAACCTCATAATTAAACAGAAAATGTGGCGCATAACTGCAAAGAGATCTTTAAAAAAAAAAAAAAGAACCAGCCCTTTCGCCAGGCTGCCTACGGACCTGATTGTTCTGCGTATACATTTATAATACAGTACAAACTTTTACACGTGTACTAGCAGTTGATTGGTTGTTGCTAGAAGCTCTGACCGGACTACATTGTGTTTTATTAACATGAAACCCAATCCCTGAACCTACCCTTCATAGCATTGTAAAAATAGCCATCAATGTTGCATAGTGTCACAAAATCTATGCTATCCCCTCTACACTATACCCAGTTGATCTGCATCTCTCCACTGTGCTGTAGAACTGAACAGAACAGAGGCTGAAGAAGACGTCACCCTCTGCTGGTCAGGAGCAGAACTGCAGTACATGGATGAGTCTAGGACATATCCTGCAAATTTACGCACATGTGGGATCTACTGTAACACTGAACGCAATAAAGCAGCAGAGCATTCACACAACTGTCTGAAATATTAATACTGTGTAACCTGTTTTGATGGGCTCTGACAATGCAGTATGATTTATGCATGCAGGACAAGAGCAAAACAGAAGAGTAAATGTGCCACATCATTTACAATGAAAATGCAGTCAATTGGATTCAAGCCGTGTAGCTTATATTTCTTACTGTATGGCATATAAATATAAGCAGTATATAAACAAGAACATCCTCAACATGGATGCCCATTAAAGTTCGATAACAGAGAAACGGGAATTATGGCTGTGTGAATCTGGACAGACTTGGGCTGGAATCGTGTTTCAGGCTGTTTAAATGAGCTCTGCTCCAGATAAATTTGTAATGTTCTAGTGCCAACTGTTAAAAATGGCAACAAACGCTGCTGTTGTAGAGATGAGCTTTGCGTAAACAATTCCCTCTCCAATGACACGAGCAACAAAGAACAGACACTTGAGCAATCTGTGTGAGTGTTTTTCCATATAAATCCAAAACAGACTCTTCAGTGCTCTTTTGACCATTGTTCAGATCCCAGATCAATAGTTTTAAAATAAGAAAACTATATTCTTCTAAATGATCCTTTTTCTCAGAATCCTCTCTGCAGTTTCAGTAATTTCACTTTTATGGTAAACAATATGTTCTTTTTAATGCCTTTAATGTGAAATAACCTAACATAAACATAAAATGTTGAAGTAAATGCAAATTTTATATATAACAGTTCTGTCTGGTTCTTGAATCTGATTGGTTGATAGCTGTGATTTATTTAATTAATATCAGCACCCGTACAGCCTCTTTACCCTTTGTGTATTACTCCTCCCACTTACAGCCAGCAAAATACAGACACAATTGACCTTATTCTAAAATGCGGAAGTGTGCCTGTTTTCGCGATTGTCTTAGAACTTCCGTTTCAGTCGCCTATGGGAGAAATGACAAGGAAAAATAAACGGCAAAAAACGGTCAAACTACTTGCTCTACAAACAAATGTTTGCATGACTATACAGACCAAGTAGAATAATATAACAAGGAAATATCAGTTTGCAACATTAAACAGCGAAACAAGCAGTTTTTAATGTCTAAAAATGAATGGAAGTGAATGAGACCGGAAGTCTCGTGCCAAAAAGATTCAAATGGCAGCGCCCGCTCGTCTGCGGAGAATAAGGTCAATAGATCTAAAGTTTAAAAGATGCTTGCTCAGCTGTTTAACTGTCAGCTTATGATTTCAATCCAAGGTGTAAGAAAGTAGGGTTTTTGAGACTTTTTTAGGCCTTTTTAAGTTTTGGTTTTGAAATTGAAGACATTTTAAGACCTTTTAATATAAAGTTTATTGATTTATAATAAAGCAAAGGGAATAAAAATGTATAATACCATTCAAAAGTTTGGATATGGTAGATTTTTTGTAAATGTTTTATTATATTACAACATATCTTATGACATTTTATAACTCTATATGATTTTGCAATGAATTACTTTTTATCAACTATTGTTATGACAACATTGAATTTTCAAAAGCCATTGCACAGCCTGTTCTGTGGTCTACAATTTTGTGGAAATGCACATTTTTCATTTCACAGTGTCATTATTGCAATTTAATCAGTTTAATGCCTCTTCAAAAAGTATCCACTGTAAAAAAAAAAAAATAGTAACCCCAAACTTTCAAAGAATATTGTTTTATCAAAATTTTAACAAAATTTGTTTGTCAAAAAGACAAATAAATAAATAAAACAAATAAACAGATGAATAAACCGTCTGTTGATCCTTGATCTATATGCGTCTGATTAGCTTAAGTGCTTAAGACTAAGTTAAATATGGTCATAATGCTGTGCTTGAGTGAAATCAGCAGTCACAGAACCCCCCATCCCCCCTTCTCTCTCTCTCTCTCTCTCTCTCTCTCTCTCTCTCTTTGAGTGTTCTCTGCTGAATGAGCAGTGCTCTGGTCGTGACTACAGAAGTGTGGTGGGAGGGAGATCTGGGACGAAAGGTTACAAACGACCACTGCTTAGCTTTTCTTCTGTATTTCTCTCTTTCTCTCCCTTCCTGAACCGCAGGATGCTGAACGGAATGTACTCTGGCGTTTTGAGTGGGTTTATACTATGTATGTAAGTGTACTTAGTGGAAGTGAGAGTGCAAGAAAAGATCTTTTCGATGTGTGAATTAATAAATAAAAAATATGTTTAAATTGCTTTCTGGGTGTTTATTCTGTTTTGTCTTTAAGTTCATCAGAGGTAACAGAAGACCAATAAAGACATACAAATGATAGTTTTTATAGATTTTTTTTATAGATTTTTTTTTATAGTTTTTTAAAAATAAATATTACATAAATAACATAAACTTATTTTAAATATTGTATCTTAAAGGTACACATTACTACCTTAAAAGTCCAAAAATGTCACTTTTTAAATAGGTACTGCCTCACTGATATCTTAAGTACCTTTAATTCAAAGTATAGTTATTGTGTTTAATAAGGTAAACAAAATAAATTTATTAGAGTACTTATTTCTTTGTTAATATTAGTTAATGAAATTCATATTCATATTAACTTATAGTGCTTTAACAATACATACGTAAATTTTGAACTATAGTAAACATTGTTCAATTATTGTAAATGCATTAACTAGCATTAACTAAGGGACCATTATTTTAAAGCAACACCATGTGTTCCTCTGATACTTTGAATGCACACAAGAGAACCAATCAGGATCATCTCAGTCAGCCTAAAGTGCATGACACAAAAGCATTAAGGGCGTGTCTGAATACCCCTTTTTTGCTCTTTTAAGGATGGAAAAATATTGTCTGCGCCACAGCGCATAGTCCAACAGGGTTTCACTGATTCTCCTAAAGAGTTATGGGTTTGTTTTGAGCATAACAAGCATCAAACCAATCATAGCCTAATCTCCCATTGCCTTTAAGAGCCAGTTGCGTCACGCCATGCTGCATTTGCTATTTACATGGTGGAATTTGTAGGTGGAAAAACTGAATGGTTCACTAGCGAGAAAACAGTTAAACAAACCATCTGCAGTGCGAGGATATAGAACGAGCCTCCTTCACTCGGCCTCTTTACTTTCTCTTTATCTTTGACTTTTTTACTCCTTTACTTTTGTGGATAAGGAAGTTTTGTTGTATGCACTGCACTGAAGACATCCATTAGCCTACATATTTAATTTTGTTTAAATATGATTTGTTTCAAAACTTTTTCTAAATTCAGTTCTAATTTCCAGCAAACGAATAAATGAACAATAATAAAGAAGTGTGGTCAAAAAAACAAAGTTCTATCCAAACACACGTCCGGATTTTATCCCTCATATAGTGACAGCTCCGACTGCTATACTTTTGTTTTAATAAAGTAGTTATTATTGAAACAAATATAAATATGCATATAATAAATAATACTGCTAATAATAATAACATTATACAAATAAAAATGGTCATGATTAAACTGTAAAAAGCCCCCCGAGATGAAGAAGGCTTTTTTAATAAAATAATATTTTTTGTAACATTTTAATGTTAATTTTTTTTCATATGTGAAGATATTTGTGTATTGCTGTACATCCTGTGTGTCTTAAGCAATGTGTAAGCGTTAAAACCCACATAGGCGCATAACTAACTTGCTCTGCGCTGGACTTTAGACCTGCGTTGAGATTGTCAATGGTGCGGTCTATTTCAATTCTTCAAAATAGTAATGCACCAACAATGCGCCTAAACACACCTTTATTTTAAATCAGCACACCCATGAGTCCACAAAGTGACACAAATGGATTTGTTATTTAAACAATATGGTGCAAAACATGAAAATTAGGGTTGCGCTGGTCTGAAAATAGCAAAGAATTGCGACAAAAACGTCTTATGTCTTAATTCATGCCTCTAAGAGTAATGTGTTTGCTGTTTGTTTCAAACTAATCATATTAAAATGAAACAACAAAATTCTTGATTTTTGGAGGGACAACTTTAGTTTTATGATCAATCCATTTTAAAATTTTAAATAACTAATAAGCTAACTAAATTCCTTCATGTTGACCCAACACAATAATCAGTTGTGTTGAACCAAGCAGTTTTTACAGTGTACGATGAAACAAATGTCCAAATTTCCAAACGAATGTCTCCTGAGCTCTGAAATAGCAACGTCTGAGCAAAAAAATGCTTCTTCAGGAGGGATCTCAGCAGTCGGCTTAGAATTAGATCAGACATGGGGTGGAGTACGTGCCAAACCAGTGCTTGCACAACATTTTTCCAGTGACTTACGATGGCACAGCAGCGGCACTGTCAGATTCCTCTACTGTGCTGCAGCTGAAACGACCCAGAGCTGGTCCATTGTTAGAGATGTGTATGGGTGATGAGGCTTTAGTACAATGTATTCACTTAAAGAGGAAGCCTCGTCCTGACTGACAGACTCACAAGAACACTGAACGCTTGAATGAATATATCTACACACCAGGGGGCTGCTTGAGTCATAGTAAATGTCTTGCAGGGCTCTCAGAGTCAGCTCCACTTTGCGAGCGGTTCCTCTTTAAGACTTGTTGATTGCAGGTTGGCTCACTTTATTGCAGGTTTGTAGCAGCAAAATGATAAGAGAAAGAGGGAGTCGTGCCAGAACAAAACAACAATGAGAATGTCAAACTGTTTTTGAGCAATTCCGTCATTACTCAAAAACTGTTTTTGTTCATGCACACTGAAATCTGACGGTGGCTTTTAGTTAGACTTACCCAGCCATAGGTCCTCCTCGCTCCAGACTGTACACCTGTCTAGGGTTAAGAAGGTACTGGAATTTCCGCAGCACCCTGATGGAGACAGATGAGGACAGAAAAGCATTAAAAGACTCACAGAGAGGAATGACATTTTTAAATGTGTAATCACTTTGAACTTTCCATTATGATAAAGGGCGTAAAGGAATTGTTCACCTAAAAATAGAAATTCTGTCATCATTTACCAACCCTCAAGTCATTCCAAACCCGAACACTTTCTTCTGTAAAAAAAGCAAATGATGAATTTTTGAATGTCTTGGCCACTTTACACAACACAACAGAGATGACATAGGTTTTAAAAAAGGGCAAGAAAGACATTAGTGTTATTAAGGATAGATTTTTTAAAAATGAAATTAAATCAGATTACAATTAAAATCCACTTTAACCTGAATTAAGTCAACCAGACTGAAAGGGTGTTGTAGACCTAAACTTACCCGACAAAATGAACACTTTCAGATCACAGATTCAGATCACGTTAAACAAGCTGTCACCTTGAAATAATAAGGTTCTATCTGTGTTTAGCAAACAGTGGTGACACAGTGGCGCAGTAGGTAGTGCTGTCGCATTACAGCAAGAAGGTCGCTGGTTTAAGCTTCGGCTGGATCAGTTGGCATTTCTGTGTGGAGATTGCATGTTCTCCCTGCGTTCGCGTGGGTTTTCTCCGGGTGCTCTGTTTTCCCCCACAGTCCAAAGACATGCAGTACAGGTGAATTTGGTAGGCTAAATTGTGTATGTGTACGTGTGTGAATGAGTGTGTATGGATGTTTCCCAGAGCTGATTTGCAGCTGGAAGAGAATCTGCTACGTAAAACATGTGCTGGATAAGTTAGTGGTTCATTCCGCTGTGGCGACCCCAGGTTAATAAAGGGACTAAGCCGAAAAGAAAATGAATGACCGAATAGCAAACAGTATGTGTGTAACATTTGTTTTTTAAATAAAAAGTCTAAAAAAGGAAACAACGTATAAAAAAGCATCCCATAATGTAATAAAATTGTTATGACCCAATTTTGACAAAAAAATGTCGGATAGAACCTTATAATTCTAAAGTGACAATGTTTTTATAAAATGGATAGCTTCTGTCCTTTAATCTGATTGGGCGAGCAATGTTCTAAGCCGTAAAATACTCTTCAAACTTACAACCAGTGACTGTTGCCTGGCAATCATTCTGCTATCAGTACTGAGCAAAGAAACGGTCTTATTTTGTGAAGCCTGCTACGTATATGGACTGACTATTTTATAAAAAGCAATAAGCCATGTGAAGCCATGGTTTACATTAAATTTATTACAGCTAAGGAGGTTTTTCCACTCAAATGTCATGCTATGCCTCTTAGCTGTTATGAATTCACATTTTTTTGGGCTAAATGATTTATACTATGTCTGGCAAAAATATTATATTTACATGTTATGTCTTATGAAATGGCCAGTAGAGGAGCCCAAAGATTTATTAAATTTAATATTAAATGTAAATGTAAAACTAATAAAGCTCTGTGATTTACATGTCTGCTTACTATACATGAATTACCTTCACTGTGACCTTATCACAAGGGTTCTGTACATTTTTGTATACATTTTTAGAAAGAATCTGTAACCAGAAAAAAGGAATTCAGACTGTAAATTAATGCATTAAAACGTATGTGAAAATCAAAATGTTCTGTAAATCTGTTCATGAATCAAAATCATATTCTTCTCTTGTTTAATTCACTGACCCTTGTCGCAGCAAACAGTTCACTGGAGGTAAGGATTATTGTTATTGGATTATGCGACAAATAGAATACAATTTAGACATTCAAAGCATTTGCATGGCTGCAAAACATGGTTTAATTGTTTGGAATATGTTTCGAATGTCAACTTGGCATTTTTATGGTGGCTTACCATGCTTGATACAATAACTTGTATTCAACTGTATACACTACCTGAGAAAAGTCTTGTCACCTATGTAAGTTTTAAGAACAACAAATAATAACTTGATCTCTAGTTGATCATTTGGTATCAGAAGTGACTTATGTCAAAGGCAAAGGCCTCTAGATCATGCTTATTTTACCAAAATAAAATATGATCATGCCTTGATCTTTAATTATTTAATTCGGACACCAATGTCTGACTTTGCTTAGACAAAAGTATTGTCACTTAACAGAAATAATGTACAGTATAGAATATAAGGTCATGGTGCAGCAGAAAAAGAGATATTATTGTGTATGACTCCCATGAGCTTGGAGGACTGCATTCATACATCTCTGCAATGACTCAAAAAACGTATCAATAAAGTCATCTAGAATAGCAAAGAAAGCATTCTTGCAGGACTTCCAGAGTTCATCAGGATTCTTTGGATTCATCTTCAATGCCTCCTCCTTCATCTTACCCCAGACATTCTCAATAATGTTTATGTCTGGTGACTGAGCTGGCCAATCCTGGAGCACCTTGACCTTCTTT
Organism: Danio rerio; assembly: GCF_052040795.2. Lineage (NCBI taxonomy): Eukaryota > Metazoa > Chordata > Actinopteri > Cypriniformes > Danionidae > Danio > Danio rerio. Next base: position 24,413,794 of record NC_141029.1, on the reverse strand, counting down.
GCTTTCAGGAACTTTGATGTTGAGGCTGAATTATGCAAAGGAGCGCTATCCTGCTGAAGAATTTGCCCACTCCTATGGTTTATAATGTAATGGGCAGCACAAATGTCTTGATACCTCAGGCTGTTGATGTTGCCATCCACTCTGCAGATCTCTCATACGCCCCCATACTGAATGTAACCCCAAACCATGGCTTTTCTTTATCAATATTGACTGATTTCTGTGAGAATCTTGCTCTATGCGGGTTCCAATAGGACTTCTGCGGTATTTATGATGATTGGAATGCAGTTCAGCAAATGATTCATCAGAAAAATCGACCTTCTGCCACTTTTCTTTACAGAAGTCAAATTATTATTTGTTGCTCTTACAACCAGGATCAACAATAAGACTTTTGTCAGGTAGTGTATTCATTAGCAAGGCTTGTGCACTTTAATAAGGATTGTTCAACGTAATAAACAAACTTCTAAACAAGCTACATTTTGAGAAATCACTGTGGACAAAGTTAATGCAAGCAGTCCCAAGGAAGCTGTGCAAAGTTTGAGAGTGTTTTGATTATGAGGTTGTTTAAAGTTTTTCATACAATGTTTCATGAGGGTAAACCCCATTTACAGCATGTTGACAGATGAGGTAAAGTATGCTGTATTTAAAACTAGATCAAATTCTTTCTATAGTCTTACTTAGATCTAGTTTGTAGTCTAAAATACAGTATAAGACTACAAAATAGATATAAGACTATAGATAGAATTTGATCTAGTTTTAAATACAGCATACTTTACCTCATCTGTCAACATGCTGTAAATGGGGTTTGCCCTCATGAAACATTGTATGAAACACTTGAAACCACCTCATAATCAAAATCTCACCAGTAGTGAAAGTTATTTTTTTCTCATTAATAGCTGTTCACACACTTACAAAAAGTAATTAGCACATACTGAGGTGTAGACTATTTAATAAAGGTAAAGTTGATGATCCACATAACCATCAACAGATTAAAAGAAACAAACTCATTCCACTCATTTGGAGAACAGAAAATAGTGAAAAATTTGGAATAACAAAAATTTACCACTTAAATTTAAAAATAACAATTGTCTTCCCCCCTCTCAGTTAATCAAAGAAATAATCACCAAAAGCAGGCTGCAGCTTTTATGTTGGAACAACACGAGGATGAGTAAATGATGACAGAATGTTCTATTTTGGTTGAACTGTTCCATGAAAAGACCCACATATGGCAGAACGATATTTATCATCGTTCCTCTCCATTATGATAAAAATCCAAACGAAGTTGAGAATCAATGAAGTCAAAAAAGGAAGAAGCACACATACACAGATTGCATGCTGTTGCAGCAGCGCTCCTCGATAACCTTGAAGTAATAAAATGATTATTGAGGACTCTGCAATGTCCTTCACTTCTAACTGCATTAGCTACTCTGCCCGTTAGTATGCAAAGACGCACTGAGAGAAAGAGAGAGAGGAAAATAAGACAGGCTGTTGGTTTGAGGTGCGTCACAAGCTATGCTTTTATGTGGGGGTGATAATTTGAGCACTTATCAACACTGAAGGCTTCATTCAATCCCTATGCAAAGAACAAAAGAGCGCAGTCAAGTGTCAAGTCCGACCAATGAGCTTTCAATATGCTGTTCAGGGTGAACATGGTGGAAAAAATACACTCGGTACAGTATGATTCAACGGTGATCACTCTGTTCCTTTGTTTGCATCAAAGAACCACCAAAATGGTCTTTCTTTTTTGGGGCCAGGGCAGTGATCACGTCTTTGTTTGAGCACATGTCTAATAATGGAGGATAATCGGCCAATTAATGGTATTTAAAACGATGTTGCTATGGTGATGCCAGCACAAAATCCCAAAACTGGTCTCCCGAAGGACGATGGGTGGGTGGTGAGAGCTGAAACAACACCCACATTCTTCCTCCTTAAACAGCATTACTGTCTCCTGCTTGCTTTGATGGTATTTAGGACACTGCCAGCAAGCGAGAAAAAGAGTGGGACTTTTGTTGTACATGTCAATGCAGATTCAGCTGACTTTAGATGGTTAGACAAATCCTCCATTTTGACAGCAGAAGGTTGAGGAATATGAAAATGATGATGTAACAGTTTGAGTTTTATAGATGCTTACCTCTCACCCTGCCGACCACCACTTTTAGGATTAACCAGCACAAGTAGGGGATGGGTTCCGGGCAGAGGGGTGATCTTGAAGACAGAGAAAGAGAAAAAGTTACACACACAGACTTAGGTTAGACTTTATTTCCACATTTTCACTGCTGATTTAAATTAATTTTGCAACTACATGGCAATGATGGCACTTTTTAGTATTAGCAGATTGTAGACTTAAAGGGATAGTTTACACAAAAATGAGCATTTTCCTCACCATTTACTCACACTCAAGTGATGCCAAACTTTTATGAATGTCTGTTTTCTGTTTAACACAAAACAAGATATTCTGAAGAATTTCTGGAAACCTGTAGTCATTGATATCAGTATTGGGAATAAAAAACAAAAACAAACTTGAACTCAATGTCTGCTCCAACATTCTTTAGTACAGTTCAAACAGGTTAACAAGTAAAGGGTGAGTGAATGACGGCAGAGTTTTCATTCTCAACAATAAAATGAAAATATGACTTCAATTTTCCACCCTCTGACCATCCAAAACGACCTTTTTCTTTATTAAAATATGTGAACTAAAGGTTGATTCAGTCTTACTTCAGTATTGGAACACATTTCAAACTAAAACTGAACATAGATTTTTGATTAAATATGACCCTGATGAGTGGGGCAGGGCCAAGAGCTGGGGGAGTGGAGTAAAAAATGAGTTTCACCTGTGTGCTACACAGGTTTCTAGTCCCACCGAGGAGCTCCTGAAAAGAGAGTGATGACAGTCCAAGAGATGACCAGTCATGGGATAATTTGTATTTAAGTTTTATTTGTTTTTGTGACAGTCAACTGTGAAGGGCTGTAGTTTTACTTTTGTTTTTGGTTTATATAATTATTAACAGTTTTTAAGCATCCATTAGTTAATCCCTGAGTATGGAGTTTGAACCTCAGTACAAGTTTTTTTTCTGTGCATTAAGATACATTAATTGTTCACTCCAAAAATAACAGCATGAGCTAATAAAGTAAAAAGTGTCAGTTGTGTTTCATAATGACTTTGATTTGATCTGAAACCGTGGTTCTTGGAGATTCATAAAATTCTAGTTAAAGAGATAGTTCAACCAAAGATGAAAACTAACTCATCATTTACTCACCCTAGCAGGGTATAAAATCTTTAGGGGGTTAGTTTTTTAGTTTTTTCCTTCTAACTTTTCTTCAAAGGTAATAAATGGTTACCTGTTTTCAGCTTTCTTTAAAATATTAGGGGTATCAAAATTGTTTCTTCGATGAGGCAACGGTTCCTCTCCTCTCTGCTGTTACAGCAATACGTCTGGATACAGACACAAGCACGTGTCTGCAGAGCAAGTTTCTCCTTCTATCATAGATCAGCTGTGATCACTGCTGCCGCTTATCAGTGTCACTCATCGGTGTACAGCACCAGATCATTAGAGCCAATCACAGCCCTTTCTGTTGAGCACTTAACCAATCATAGGGGTGTAAGAACTCACTTGACAAAGCTCAGAAAGCGAATGGGATATTCACATTTGTTTGTTGCTATAAATACTTATGCCATTCTGTGAATGTACTTGAATTTTTAAAGGTATACATTTATCTGTTTTATATTAAAGGACAAAATTCAATTACAAATAATATATAATATATATTTATACATTTTAATACAAGAATTCTTGTGCTGTGAAGTAAAATATAAAACTGTGGATGAAAAGCATTGCCAATGCACCGTGATGTACCGAGATATCGAACTGAATTGTATCGATTGCATAATAATCCTAACCGACCGTGAGACCATGTAGGTTCACACCTCTACAAAATATCATCTTTTGAGTTCAAAAAAATAAAAAAATAAAGATGTCAAACAGGTTTGATACAAATAAAGGGTGAGTAAATTATTTCATTTTTGGGTAAACTATCGCTTTAAAGTTATTAGCACATTAAGATCAAACAAACATACACATGCAAAACAAAATAAATACATATGGCTGAAGTGAAACCATCTGTGCTAAAACTGAACATTATTTACAACAATGTAGCCATTAAAAGTACGTTTTAAAGTGCTCTACTGACTTTTTGCATTTTATGAACCACCAAATATCCTTTTTATGGATCTACTGAAGCAAAAATCACCTTCTTATTGGATGAACTGAGAATAAGCAAATTAATAGCAATGTTTTGTTAATTTTGTCTGAAATATTCCTTTTATATCAGTTTTTAATTTATAATCAGTCTTTTAATTATATGTAAGTACTCCAATAACATTTAGTCGACCTGTAGTACAAAAGTGAAGTCAAAAAGGGACCATCAAAATAAATTGTTATACAGATATTTTTAGTCTTCTAGGGGCTCACTTGCAGCGCCTGTCCATCACCGGTGAACTTGAAACACTGGCCGGTGTCCTCAGGACTGGTACTTGGCGATGATTCACCTTCACCTCTTTTGACAGCAGAATGACGGTCCTACAGATTTAGAGACATTACAGTATACATCAACAAACAGACATGGAGTAATACTCGTGTAGAGCCAAGATAAAATGACAACACAAATGTAATTTCAGGATAAGCCTGGCTTTTTTCTCTTTAATTTTAGCAAGCTTTATCATTGTAATATATTATAGGTCATTCTACAATGTCTTTGGATTAGTTCTTGTTATCAAGTTCATGCAACCATTTAATATTTTGGGATCAGTAAGATGTGCAAAACAGAGTAAAACATAAAAAATAAATACATCATAGTTTTTTATAACAACATTAAGTAGTTTTTTCAGCAACTTTTCCCCAAAATTTATAATTAGAAATTATTCATGAGCAGCAAATCACCACCATTTTCAAAGGATCACAAAACAATGAAGACTGTAGAAATGACTGTCATCACAGTAATGAATTCTTTCAAAAATAGTGTTCAAAGGATTAGTTGATCCAAAAAATGAAATTTTACTCATCATATACTGGACCCTTAAGTGCTTGCATACTAAAAATATGCGCAGAAGATCTGTCACCAGTGTGGTGTTCTTTATTTAAAAAAAAAACTATTAATTTGAAGGTAGTCTCAGCAATTTGGAAAGATCTCTTACAATCCACATGCTTAAAATTGCCATTCCTGTGGATAACAATGATTTTAGACCAATTGCTCTCACGTCAGTATAATGAAATGCTTCAAAAAAAATATGGTGTTAGTGCTAAGAGAGAATATTAGTAATCAACTTGATCCACTTTAGATTGCATATAGCAAAGGAGTAGGTATATGCAATGCCATTAATAGTCTGTTGCACTTTGTTTTAAGTCATCTAGATAGCCCTGATGCATGTGCACGTGTACATATCTTTGCTTTTACCTCAGCGTTTAATTCAGTTCAACCACATGTTTTTATTAGGAAACTAAAATAGTTAGGAGTAAATCCTACAATTATTGAATGGTATTACTCCTTTTTAACAAACCGAACTCAGGTAGTCAGAGTAAATAATAGTTTGTCCCAAATTAAATATAGTAGTTCTGATGTCCCTCAGGGTTGTGTGACCTCATCACTTCTGTTTACTCTATATACTAATGACTGCTTAAGCAGACAGCTACATAATTTTATTTTTAAATACTCAGATGATACAGTAGTTTAAAGCTTGCTGGAAAAATAAGTTTTGCCGTTTGCATTTTTCTGAAATTAATTAATTTGCTGTGTGGTGTGATGAAAACTTCTTAAAAGTTAATACGAAAAAAAAAGGAAATAATCTTTGATCCCAAGTATGATGTCGAGCATTTACCAGTGTTTGTACATAAGAAATCACTCGGGTACAGTCATACAAGTATTTGGGAATTTATATGGATAGGTCTCTAACATGGGACACTGGATCTGTAAAAAGCTTTACAGAAGACTTTATTTTCTACGAAGGTTATAGTTATATGATGTTGACAAGAATATCATGTAATTATTTTATCAGGCTGTATTTGAGGGTGTCATCAGGTATGATCTATTTACATGCAATGGAAATCTTTCTGTAAATCTGAAATGATTTAAAAAAATATTTTTAAAATTGCTATTAGACTAAAAGGATCAGAAACCTTTACCAGTATTCAAACACTCTGCGAGCAATGCACTCTGAATGAAGCAAGACAAATTCTAAACAATCCACCTCATGTACTCTTCCTATTTCATGATCTTTTACCTTCTGGTTGAAGATACAGAACCTTCCGCTAGTAGCAGAACAGACTTAACAACTCTTTATCCCAGTGTCAATCAGACTATTGAACACTGATGGATAGTGTGCTTATGTTTTTCTTGTATGTAATTCTTTTGCATATTTGTTTATTTCTCTGTGAGTCCACAAAAAATTCCCTTTAAGGGACAATAAAGTAAACAAACAAACAAGCAAACAAGCAAACAAACAAACAAACAAACAAACCTTTTTTAGTTTCCTATTTCTGTAGAACATAAAAAAAGATATTTTTAAAAATGTTAAAAACCTGTAACCATTGAACTCCATAGTATGATAAACAAATACTAGAGAAGTCTACAGATTTCCAACATTGTTCAAAATTACTCATTTTGTGTTCCACAGAAAAACCAAGCTCAAGCAGGTTTGTGACAAGTTGAGGTTGAGTAAATGATGAGGGAATTTTCTATCTTGAATGTCTGTGTGAACTATTCTTTTAATTTCACAAAAATCATAGAAATTTTATCTTGCATATCATTTACTTTAAGCTGATGATGCACTCAAAACAATCAAAATATCATTCATTCATTTTCCTTCACCTTAGTCCCATTATACATCAGGGGTCGCCACAAAGGAATATAAAAATATAAATATAAAAATACCTTGTCCTGCCTGACCAAATTCTATAATGCTTAATCTATATCATACTTAAACAAACCTACAGCAACAACTGCATTAAATGCTATTAATAAGCAGGAGTTTATTGAGGAAAGGTTCTATTATTGAATGTGTATTTGCCTACTCTTGTTACCATACAGAATGCAATATTTCATGTGCATTTTGTAGACGTAATAACTCTCTGAATTGTGATTGTTCATCTATAGATAACAATACCTACACACTTTCTAAATAAATATTTTATGATTTTAAACATGCTGGACTTCTGGCTATAGAACATAATTTGTTGTTTTGGGTTCACTGAATTTAATCATAAGTGTTTACTGGACGAGACTGAACTTACCAACACAACAGGGCAGATGTACGACGGCAGGAGTGTGTGATCTCTTAATGGACCACCATCACACTCAGGCTTCATATTGGATGCACACTTGTTATGGAGCTGGAAAACATACAAATATAAACAAGGAATGGTGGTGAAACACACATCAGCATATTGGAATGAACTGGATCATGTGATTTTCTGTTTTATCCCTGCTAATCGGACACTAAGAAGACTTTAGATGTTAGGATCAAAGGGGACAGCGGGACCTGTACTTGATATTAGATTAGCTGCATTTCTAGAGATGAAACTGTCAAGAAAGCTGTAGGAGAAAGATGGTTCAGGGTGTGTGCAGGAGCATATAATGTGATAATAAAAATCATTATGCAGGAGAAAGCCTTTGAAAGAGTGATAAGTGCTGGCACTTATCTTTATTACCAGGGCTATCGTAAAACAATTCAGTCATGTCTACTGAATGATATGAAAGCTTATTAAAGGACGCCACTAAGTGGCATGAAGATGTATTACATAAAAATAGGCTTTTTTGGAAAAAAAACAGACAAAATAATAAATTCAATATTGCTTATTTTTGTTCCTGAAATTTAGAAATGTTCTTTTTTTTACAGTCTTTGCTTGAGGTATCTTACACAGAAACAGTATTATACATGAATACAGTATTAAATAATATCAATAATTGAAGGTCTCTTTTGAATTTTCTACTTCTGTGGTTGCAAGGAATAATACTAAAACTAACGTAAGCATATACTCACAGTGATTTGACACCAAACACAGTGAAGGCCTGTCAGACCTTGATAGCACTTGATACTGCGGTGACATTTGTCACATTTTGCTGAGGAGTTGCCCTCCATCCAAACATGCTGCATAGCCTAGAGAGAGATTAAGAAATGTGTTATTTGCTGAGAATTATTTGTAGTTGTGATGCCTCCATATTATTAAACAACTGTCATTATTTGCAAATTACATGTAAAAACATAAACAAGATTGACACAAAATGTCTTTAAGCTTCACACAAGATAGTGCTAAAGAAATGATAGCAATCAGTGCATGAATGTACTAAAACAAAAAGAAAGAAATCTTCACCACTATCAGTTTAACCTGTTAGCCAGCACTCAATTTTGGGCATTTATACCTACCTAACTTTAAATATTAACAGTTCTTACCTAAACAAGGTATCATTGGAAAGAAGACACTTTGAGCTTTACTACGGTTAGAAAGTTACATGCTAAAAAATTCTAGTTATACATTAAAAAGTAATGAGAAAGAAAAAGTGTACTGTGTTCAATATTCATTTTTCCATATAGAAACACAAATAAACATTAATGTAATGAACTAGAAAAGATATACCTTGAGATCTAAGTGTTTCATGAGTGTATATTCCAAATTTGATGAAGATCGCATGCAAAATGAGACTTTTTTTGAGACTATATCGATGTTCTTCTTTCCCTTACCGTCAGAGGCATTTATTTATTTATTTTTTTTCAAAAATGACATTCCCAAACTAAAACAGTAACAGTTGCTGAATCATTTGGTCTACGTTGACTGTTTATGTATTTCTGGAAAGAAGATACTTTAGGCTTTAATATCCATCATCTTTATAATGCTCAAAATAAAAAATCAAAACGTTATAAATGCTTATAGTATTTGCACCATGATTTAAAGCAGTGGTTCCCAAAGTTGATTGGGGGAGGGGAGTTAGGGTGGGGTGGCTTGGTGATTTCAAAAAAATTTATTATTTCAAACTCTTAGAATTACCTTATTTTATCCATAACCTACAGAAGATAAAATAGTATTTAATAGTTACATTAAAAACAACAATCTGCAAATAAAAAGCCATCAGCCTTTCTTTTTTTCATTGGACTGCAACTACTGCGATGTTTAGAATCAGAATCAGAAAGAACTTTATTGCCAGGTACAGTATGTTCACACATACGAGGAATTTGTTTTCGAGACAGAGCATCTACACTGCAACAAAATTACAGAGACAGGACAAAAAACAGATAATAAATATATTTTAAATATAGCATTGACTACAAATATACAAATTGACAAGTGTATGTACAGGTACAGTTGAATTATTAGCATCCTGTTTATTTTTTCCCCAATTTCTGTTTAACGGAGAAAAGATTTTTTTAACACATTTCTAAACATAATAGTTTTAATAACTCATTTCTAATGACTGATTTAATTTATCTTTGCCACGATCATAGTAAATAATACTTTACTAGATATTTCTCAAGGCACTTCTATACAGCTGAAACTAGTCACCTAAATTTATGTTATAGAAAAAACTATATATATATATATATATATATATATATATATATATATATATATATATATATATGTAGTAAAATGTTGAAATTTGTTGGTTGTGATTTTTTTTGGCAAAATTTTGCTTGAATGTAATTGCATCATATTTAATTGTATGTGTGTACATAATTGTATGTTTGGTTTAATAAATCTGTTTTGTTTAAATGCAGCAAAATATATTGCCTATGTTCACTGAGAAATAGATAAAAACATTCATTTTCAAAATGGGCTGTACTCAATTATGCTGAGCACTGTATACAGGCCTCTTGGTGCGCAATGTTTGTATGTTTATAACCACTTCCAATGATAGTCGGGGTCACCAGCCACTGGAATTGTTGAAAAGTTTGGAAACCTCTGATTTAAAGCAGAACTACACATCACATATGTGTCGATCACACATAACCATGTTTAGTTATGCTAATTTTGTTGCTGTTGTTTTTTTCGAGTGCGAGTTTACATCTCTGTTGTATTTACAGTAGTTTCTACAGAGGTGTTGCATGATCTCACTCTTTAGTCATAATAATAATATAGTCTTTCCCCCCTCATTCTCAGTACAAAAAAGAGATGTCACACAGGATGTTCTCATAACCTTCTTGACATGTCCACAGAACATCACTTTGAGCTTAAACCGAAAGTAATGGGTCTGGGAAGTTGCCTTGGGTGAAAACGGAGCTGGGCTGCGGTTAGCAGATAAAATAACCATAAAGCAAATCTTTTACCAGTAATAGCAAACTGTGTGTTGTTAGAACTACAAGCTCTGTGCTTAACAGATCCATTTGGGATTCACAGTTTCACAAAACAAACCAAAAAAAAAACCTGTCATCTGATTAAGAAAGTGTTGCTCCTCGTTGCTTCACAGAAAACATTCAACTGTGAGGAAGTGTTAATTTGTAAGCATATGGTTGTGTTTTTGCACTCACATTGGTGTGTCTGCGGGACTTGGCGTAGGTGCTAATGCAAGGAGCAATGTCTTTGGACACACAGCGCTCGTGGACTGTGTACTTGCATACTGCCAAACAAAAGACGGGACTGTGAGAAATGAAGCAAGGCTGGAGGCAAACTAAAAACTACACACACCCTGGATTGACACATAAGACATGAAATTTTAGAAAAGACAAACAGACATACTAAACAACTAGTCACAAGTAGAACGAATGATATATACTGTGAAACAATATATAGTAATCGGCATATTTAAGTTCACCCCTCACAAATCTATCTTATAATTTATATTTTTTATAGGAAGCTGTACAATATTATATTTGTACATATACCTTAGATTAGTCAGTACTGAAGCCAAATCTGGAGTTTATCTAACAAAATAACGTACAATAATGGTCTAGAAACTAGTACACCCAAATGTATATGTTATAGAAAAATATTAAATACAAATTTAAAAAAGAAAAAAAAATCAAGAGAAGCAAAAAAAAATGTTTTTGCAATATTTTGCTTGAATTTAATTGTATTATCTTTCAATTTCCTACTATGTTTGGCGACTAAAATATTATTTGAATAAATATATCTGTTTAATAAATCTGTTTTGTTTAAATGCACCAAAACACATTGCCTATATTCACTGAAAAATGGAGAAAAATATAAATTTTCAAAATGTAGTGAACTCAATTATGCTAAGCACTGTACATAAAACAGATAAATGACAAAAAGGCAGAGATAAATAACAGAAAAAGGCAGACAGAAGAAAAAGACAACCTAAAATAATGCAGGCAAATACATAGATGGAAAGTTAAGTACACACATACATAAAAGTACCTAGAACTATAGAAAAACAGACACACAGATACTCACGTGCGCAGCAAAGGCCCTGCTTTCGTACTCCTAACAACATGGTGTGGCAGTAATTACAGTAGGCTGGCTTGTTGAAATGCTTCAGTTTCCATATATGCTGCCCATCTTCCTGTACATTCTGAATGTATGTGGAAGAAAAAAACAAAATGAAAACCCAACATCTTCATGTGTTGTTTCCTCTTTAGAATTCACAACTATGATACAAAACAATCCTTGTTACACATGTTCCATGTACGTACTATTGTAATTACAATTAAGGTGCTCTTTGTACTGGGTGGGCCATTTATATGGATACACCTTAATAAAATGGGAATGGTTGGTGACATTAACGTCCTGTTTGTGGCACATTAGTATATGTGAGGGGGCAAACTTTTCAAGATGGGTGGTGACCATGGTGGTCGTTTTGAAGTCGGCCATCTTGGATCAACTTTTGTTTTTTCAATAGGAAGAGGGTCGACACATCAAACTTATTGGGAATTTCACAAGAAAAACAAAGGTGTGCTTCACACCATAGAAAATTGCCTTCACATGAACCCAAAGATAAAAGTCTAAGGGGGTCAGATTGGGAGACCTTGGGGGCTATTTAACTGGCCCACGACAACCCACTTTTCAGGAAACTGTCCATCTAGGAATGCTCGGACCTGACACCCATAATGTGGTGGTGCACCTTCTTGCTGGAAAAACTCAGGGAACGTGCCAGCTTCAGTGCATAAAGAGGGAAACACATCATCCTGTAGCAATTTCAAATAGCTTACCCAATTCACCTATAGCGCATGTCTTTTGACTGTGGGGAACACGAGCACCCGGAGGAAACCCATGCGAACACATGGAGAACATGCAAACTCCACACAAAAATACCATCTGACGCTATGAATGCATGTTACACTTCCGACTGAACCATGTGTTTTCTTTTCTTATAATGCACAGAGTTTTGAGGTAAGGCACATTTTCATTTGCCATTCACTGACAATTGGACAGTCTCATCCAGTTCATCAAATTCCATCTTTTAAAATTTAAATCTAAATCGGAATAAAACTGTCTCCTTACAAAAGCTGGCTTACATTGAAAACATATGATTTGATTCACGCCTTCTGATTGGTTCTTGAGATATAGCGGCTTTTTCTTGAGATATAGCGCTCAAGTGGTGTTTAGAGGCTTTTGCAAACAAACTGTTATTTGTGAATGGGCTGACACTGGGATTCAGATGATTTGAAGCAAACATATTTGTTAAATATGTGCCTGAAACATTTGCTCAATTTCAGTAGCTCATTTTTGGCGGAAGTAAGTGGCATTTAGCGGGTTTTGCATCTGAACTCTTCATATGTTTTTTGATATTTAAAAAACATCTGAAAAACAATGCTAAAATCAGTTATTCTTCTTTCAAAATGTTTTGGTATGAGTAACACCGCCCACTGTCACTTTACCCAATTATATTTAGGCCCCCAGGTTGCCTTGGGGAAAAACAGCATATTTCATTTTAGTCATGAATGCCACTTTAATGTACTGTATGTGGACGTGGCCAAAAACGCGACTTCTGGAGGAAAGTAGAAGCCTCAGAAATGAGACTACATTAGGTGTTTTAAGAAATTAACAGATACAGTAAAATTTTAATGTGCACATTAGCTTACATTGTAAGACTTAATTTTTAGGCACACTTAATCCTGTTGGTGTTATCAATCTGGCAACCTGTCAGTGTGTACAGTGAAAAAAAACCTCCCCGATATTTAGATTTTGGACTTTAATATCTAGTTTAACCACTAGGTGTCAATCCTACACACTGTACCTTAATTAGGCATAATTACATGAATCTAACCCTAAACCTAACCTACATTTTAACCATAACCATATACTTAGTACATGCAATCGATTCATTATAGTAAGTAGTCAAATGAATAGTTACACTGTAACACAGACACCTTAAACCGAAGTGTCAACTTATTGTTTTCTTACCGTCTCCATTCCCAGCAGTACCAGGAGTGGTATGGTGGTCATTCCTCCTCGAATCCACTCTTCTAGTGTGACCGTCCCATCTCGGTCATAGTCAATCTCCTCCATCATCTCCTTCAGAATCTGCAGTATCACACACAATTAAAACAGGGACAATATTATATACAGTAGGTTGCACCATAAAGCATAATGAGACAGCCTGGTGGTAACTGTTAAAGTGATTCATACTGGTCGCAGTTCTGTAGAGTCCCATTCCAGGTATTCTGCTACATGGACCATCTGGTTTATTATGCGGTCCAGCTCCTAAATTGAGAGGCATCAATTCTTTAGACATCATAGACTTTTCATAGACACTCTTTTTTCATTTAGCCTGATATTTATAGCTCCCTCTAAACACCAGGTCAGAAAAGATCAATACTATTGCAAGACCATCTCTAAATCACCAAAGCCTTGCAGAATAGAAACATAAATCTATTAGAGGATGATGGAAATATTACATCTAGAAGAAATTACTACACTATATAAAGTGAATGCATAGTTACAGTCATAAAACCGGAATTAACTGTAAAGTGACATGTCTCAAAATTTAGCATATTTTGAGTTAATAAATCAAAAGAAGCACTGCATACGGAATTAAAATGTGGTATGGACTAGTGTTTGCAAGTGTTAAACAACAAAATGACTACTTGTAAAAGAAGTCTGTATTTTCCGCATGTTTGTGTGAATGAAATAACTACTTCATATCATCAAACATAAAAATTTACTTTAAGACATTGCGACAGAAGAATTACTATTACTATTTTAGTCAAATGAACCTAAAGGAGTCACACGATTTGCTACTGTTTTAATTTGAACATAAATCAAATTATATCTAAATATATATATATATATATATATATATATATATATATATATATATATATATAATTATATTAATAACTATAGATATAATTAAATTAAATAAATGAATAAATGAACAGATAAATGAATGAATGAATAAATAGATACATAAATAGATAAATAAATAAATAAATACATACATACATACATACATAAATGAATAAATAAATAAATAAATGAAAAAACTAATAAATACATAAACAAATAAATGAATAAGTAAATAAATAAATTAATAAATAAATGAATGAATGAATAAATAAATAAATTAATAGATAAATAAACAAACAAATAAATAAATAGATAAGTAAGTAAATAAATGATTAAATAAATAAATAAATAAATAAATATATATACACACACACACACACACACACACACACACACACACACACACACATATATATATATATATATATATATATATAAATAGATAAACAAACAAATAAACAGATCAATAAATAAATGAATAAATAAATGGATAAATAAACAAACAAATATATAGATAAGTATATAAATGAATCGATATATAAATGAATAAATAAGTAGATACATAGATAGATAGACAAATATAAATAAATAAATAAATAAATAAATAAATCGATAGATAAATAGAAAAATAAATAAGTAAATAAGTGAATAAATAAATAAATAAACAAACAAATAAAAAGAATTAAAACACGCCGACATTACAGAAACTACAAATACTGTAATAGAGCTCTGAAAAATCCCACATTGAATGTGTACTGTGCATTAACTCATTGTTGTCAACAAGATCTAAACAGTGTCAAATGACTTCAACAAATATAGAGAAATTAGATATTATAACAGTGATGTAGGACTTACCGAACTGTCCAGCAGACCGTTGCCATCTGTGTCGTACAGCCTGAACATGACTTCAGGGTGAAAGAAACAAAAGATAAGACAGCGTATCTTTTTGAAGTGTTGGAAACCTTTGTGAAGTGCGGAACCCATGCTAGCACCTAAAGCCCAGGTTATCTATGAGCACAATAAGGCAGCTAGCGAGGATTAGCTTTGAGCAGAAATAACTATCTATGCTAAAGAAAGCTTGGCAACACTAACTCCAGGACATTTAAGGACAGAACTGGAGGTAAGCTTTTACAGAATGAGCGAGAATGATTCTAGAAGTCTCTGTCACTTTCACTCTCTATGTGTTTACATCAGCTAAAACGCAGAACTAACAAAGATATGTGCTTTATCAATTATACATTATTAGTCAACAACATATTCATGGAATCAAAAGTGAGAGACAGCCATAATGATAAAATTTCTATTCTATTGAATTTCTATTCTTTTGAATATTCTTTCCATCAAAAAACTAAAAGTACTAAAAACATGTTTCCTGAGCCCCAAAATTATTATACTACTATTCAGTGTTGGGGGTAACGCATTGCAAGTAACTTGTATGTAATAATAATACCTTCTAAGTAATGAGTAATGTAACGGATTACTTTTAAAAAATAAGTAATAATATTTGAGTTACTTTTTTTTGAAAATGTAATTAAGCAATTAGCTTTTAAAACATAAATAGCTGAATAAAATTAAAGGAGTCTTAATGAATTATGTCAAATCGCTATTTTGAACACATTGAAGAAAAGGAAAATGGGATTATAGTCTAAATGAACAGTGATTTTTACTCGAGACAAATAGTCCAAAAGTTGCAAACACGTTGCTTTAAACTTTCAATAATCTGTATATATGACATGTATAGCTCTGGGGTCAGGAAGTTCTCAGATAAAATTATCCTAAATATATTATTATATTATTCTGTTTTTTAAAGCTAACTGTAGGTGTAGGTTGTACAGGGAATTGTTAATTACAGAGCTCCTCTATTAAAAAATAGAGTAAAAATTAAGTTCTGAAACAGATCAAGCCTCAGCAAAGGTAAGGAAAAGTAATACAAAAGTAACTCAAAAGTAACGTAACGCATTACTTGCCATAAAAAGTAACTAAATATCACGACTAGGTACTTTTTTGGCGAGTAACTCAATATCGTAATGTATTACGTTCAAAAGTAACTTTCCCCAACACTGATACTTGGAGTTGCCATCATAAGTAAATAACATTTAAAACAAATATAAAACTTGTTTTAAAGTTATTTTTAATGATAACAATATTACTGTATTATTTTTTTTTTTTTAAAACAGCGTTGGTGAGCTTGATAAAAATAATGTTGTTATACTTTTAAAAAGTGTAATGTAACACAGAATTTAATTTAATTTCATTAACTTGTTTGATGTGTGGGATTCAAGATAAATTATTTCACAAAGTAACAGAAATAGAATAAACTGTTCATATATTTAAAAAATACAAAAATGTTTAATATGCATTTCAACCACTGCAGCACTTTTAAAGAAAGAATATGAAGTCTATTAAATAAAATGACAGCCACCAAGAATGAGATGACTAATAACATGATTTCTGTGCTTTGGCAAAACTAGGTTGGGTAACATAAACTACAAACTATTTTTAGAATTTTCTATTGGAACTTTGGCAATGTATTAATTATTGATGAATTGTTGAGAAATGTATAAACCATCATACTTAAACCTATGAACAAATAAGCAATTAAAATATACATTTTAAAATAATTTCTAACAAAGATTATGTATTTGACTAATTTACAATCAAACTTACACTCAAGCTTGTCCTCTGGCGTCCCTCGCTCTAGCAGGGACAAGTAGCATACAATGTCTTTAAGGAAGACCACTTGGGGCGATGGAGAGCCTTTTTGTGGAGACGGACTCCTCCGGAGGGATGTACGATTCTCAGATTGATTACGCTCTGAAAGAATGACAATTATATCAGTCCTATGAGTAAACACAACATAAATCACATCCAAATAATTATGTGTTCTACAGGAAGTGCAAGACTTTTTCTTTAGTTAGTTTGATTTTAATTATTCATTTACTTATAATTATAATATATTATAATGACTTTATTATATGCATCTTTACTTCTAGCTTTTAAAAAGGTCATGAACTGAAAAATCTGAATGACAATCTTTTGATATATAATTGTTATTGTACAATAAAAAACTCATGCATGTTTGAAAACTCGAATTTTTGTTAGTTTAAAAATAACTTATATTAAAGAAAATTTTCCATTAGGTCTAATGTTCCTCTTGTGTCCAGACTTTTTGCTTCTGTCCACACTATACAGCCTATAACTCATGATACCTGACCATTCATATTCACAAAGCAAGTGCAAATTTTGCCGGCATCGTTACTCTTGCTGTTTAGCAGCTGTGTAATGAGGAAACTATATGCAATAGTCCAGAACACCAGGCAGAGAGTGATTGTAGATAGCCAAAAGTTTGCATTTCAGTCCATCTATATCAGAGGTGCTCAAACTTTTTCCTATAAAGGTCCAAAAGGCAAACTTGATTGATGTTTCTGGGCAAAAAATGTATACCAAACCGTATATAATAAATTTTCCATGAGTAATTTCCTAATATATTTTGTAATATTTAAAAATAACTATAAAAATGTTCCTTTAAATCCTATTAACTAATGCAGTACCTTTAGTAACATTTAATAAAAACATAAACAATCCCATTCATAAAACAATTGAACTCCAAAACGTTGAAAATTCAACACATAATGGACTAGTTGTACTAGTGTACAAGTTGTAGCTGTTCCTGCCTTTACCTTGATTTGCTCGCAGATACCTTATGCTATGTCTTTATCTGTCAAGTGACAGTGTTTACATTTGAAAAGTCGGATTCATTTACAACATTTCAATGCATCATTTAATTTCAGTTAACTTTTTAAGCAGCCTAACAATTAAACAAAGAAACAAAAGGTTACATTAAATTCGAAACGACAATCTCTGTCAAAGGCATTCGCCCAAACCCAATCTCCATCACTCTCCCTCTCTTTTCAGATGGGATGACAGGCCAAATCAAGAGTACCATGGGCCAATTTGAAAATGCTCTGTTGTCGTGGGTCGAAGATGCTGAAGTAGTGTGGACACCAGGCTTACGTGTTTTAAAACAGTTTAAACACAAACTGCACCTTTAAATCAAAGCATTGACAACTTTAAATATGCAAAACTGTGAGCCAATCATACAGTAGCCATTGAGTTATGAGTCAACAATCTGCCACAACAATTCAAATGATGTGTTCTGATATGAGGGGTCAGAACATGATGACATTAAATAAAAAGATGATATTATAAGTAGAAAACTGTGCCAAAAAATTCCGTCAAAAAACACCTTTACATTCTTATTCAGACCTATTTTTTTAAGTAAAACTTTAGTTGTGAAAGGGATCCAGGACCCTCTGGTTATACATGCACATTGTGCAAGATTTGAAAACCTGTGAACAAACACCTGTGCCTCAGATCAGACACTCTTGGCATGGATTACATGTGTTTTATTTGTGTGATGAAGATCATGATTGAGACCTGGGGAGAGGCGCGGGGAGTTGGAGGTCTTGGAGAGAGCCAGAGCATTGCTGCTACTACTGCTGCCCGTTGGGGGTTTAGGCTGTGTGCCGGGTGAGTGGTGGGGGCCTCTGGGTGTGTGGCCCCCTGTGCCTGAGCGCTGTGAGGAGGAGCGGGATGAACACGGTGATGTGGTGGCCCCTGAGCCTGGAGTGATGCCCGCTGAGCTCTCAGCTGTATGACGGCTCATCGCGCTTAGAATACTCTTCCCATTCATACCTAGAAAAAAAAAAAAACAAGTGCAAAAAGACAGGAACATGAAGATGAAAATATGATTTAAGACAAAAAGCAACAGAGCGTCATACTTATAAACACTCAAACAAATTGAAACTGGGTCTCATTCACTAACTGAGTATAAAAAACTGTGCTTGAACTCTACAACACAGAACATGGGTTGTAAAAATTAATCAAATTTCAACTTAAAACTAAGGAAAAATGGGCAACATAGTGGCTCAGTGGTTAGCACTGTTGCCCACAGCAAGACGTCGCTGGTCGCTGGTTGAGTCTCGGCTGGGTGTTCGCCCCCTTTTGGTGTGGGTTTCCTCAGGGTGCCCTGGTTTCCCCAACAGTCCAAAAACATGCGCTATAAGTGAATTAAATGAACTAAATTGGCCGTAGTGTATGTATGTGGATGAGAGAGTGTATGGGTGTTTCCCAGTACTGGGTTGCAGCTGCAAGGGCATAGATGTTTAAAACATAAGCTGAATAAATTGGCAATTTATTTCTCTGTAGCAACCACTGATGAATAAAGCTGAAAGAAAATAAATAAATGATGACTAAAGAAAAATGTAAATATTTAATATGTCAATATAGTTTTATTTTATTTTATATATTACGTTTAAAAATATTTTATGTAATTTATACAGCAATTTCTCCAGTCTGCAGTGTCATAAAAGGATTCTGTTGCTTTATTTTTTTTTTCTTATCAGGATTGCTAGAATTCAAAACTCAAAAGAAAAACATTTACTTTACTTATGTGTCAATGTAAATATCTTTATAGTCTTGTTTGATTAATTTAATCCTTGCTGAATTAAGAATGATTTTTTTTTAAATAAACACATACATTCATATATTAAAACTTAAAAATGAAAACTACATTTTAACATGACTAAAATTGTATTTTTTTATATTGTTAACTCACAAAAACATCACAAAAAGTTTGCAATTTATTTCAAATAAGGTTTTTCTACTGACATTCGTGTGGCTCCCTGAGTTTAACATTTATTGAGTTTCACCTGCTTAAATGGGATTCATCAGCCTTAGAATTAAATATACATTTATGTGCATGCATTTTATCAATTTAGTGAGCATTTTGCATGAGGAACTCTTCTGTTTACATTAATAAGTATTTCTGTACACACATATTGGAACAATCTACCAGAAATGTACATTTTTACTTATGTAAAACGTGACAGGGCCTGACTTAAGCTTGTCGTCCTCCAAAAAAATCATACAAAACATGCATAAAATCATACGATTCATTGATAGAACGCATCCTTGATCACTGTCAGCTTCTCCGTCAAATGATGTCTCTTTTGAGTCATAGTGTTACAGATGTATTGCACGCATTGTGACTGACAGAAACACAGAGACCATTGTACATTTATTTGTATCATATATTTGTTGCATTTATTTGTAGAATTTATGTATAATTTCACGTTTTTAATCAACTGATGTGAATGATAACAACTTTAACCTCCTATTTCTGAAGTATTTTTTTTTCTAAATAACAGTTTGTATCATAACAAAAGTATTGAAGAGGTAGGTTCCATTAGGCTGAGGATAAGGACAATGACAGAGTTTGTACAGTGTAAAGTGTTTTTAATAAAGAAAAAATAATCTGAGAACCAAATGAAAGACATATTCCTTCATAGAACAATTCACAGAAATCAAACATCAGTCCAGATTAGAAACTTTTGGGATGAAATACTTTTTGGTTACTATATTATGTTTTTATTTCAGGCACAGATAATGCATGTCTCTGGTAGAATGTTCCTATTAGTAAATGAGACCCACTGTTTACTGGTCATTACTGGTCAGTTCACCCATGTACACGTTTCTTGGAGAGTTTAATTGGTGGAAACCAGAACAAGTAGAGTGACACATGGCAGAAATGTGTATTATCACACAAGATATTGAGGAGGAAGCTGATGGCATTTAGCAATTACTGACAAACATTGTGCTCAACACCGCAGTGACACAGTGGTTGACCTGATGATACCATAGATGAAATCACATCTATCACTGACTGCTTTGACTGACATCAACACAAATAAACCAAAAGTGCTGCCAAGACACATCAAGACGACACTAAACAACACCGGGTGAAGTTTGAACACGCTTTGAAGGGAGTCACAGCAAGTCTCTGGCCAGTCAAATCACACCACGCTTGCTGTGATACCTGTTATGGGTGCACAGGCCACTTCTGTCTGTATAGAGATGCCTGCATCAATGGACTTGGGCTCTGCAGACACAGAGGTCAAAGTAAAGAATGAAGTGGAGCAGGAGTAAAACAAGACAAACAAAGGAAATGGTTCCAGGCTTATTCATGAGAGCAGTCAGTCAAGACAGATTAATATGGCAGGTTTATGTCTGGTACAATGAGTGTTTACTACTAAAATGCATCAATTATGCTACTCTAATGATTCCTATATTGGAGATCTCTTACACAGGACTGACACACACCAAGTCGACAGTCAGCTGCTGGGCTTCACTAGGTCATTGCATAGCGTCGGTGTGCGTAGTTGCTCTGATTTGTTGTTGAGAAACCAATCAGAGTGCTCTCTTCAGCGACGCAGATTCTACCCCCCCCCACCCAGGTTCTGCAGGTTACAATGTCCCGAATTGTGATTGCCAATCTTAAGCCTACCGTAATGGTTTGTTTTGGTTAAATTTTGAATTTATCCAATCAACGCAAAGGCCGGGGAACCAGAGTGAGTGCTCCGACTTGGCCCCCCTGGTCCCACAGATTCTACATGCTGAATTGTAGATCCTATATACAGTTGAAGTCAAATAATTAGCCCCCTTTTGATTTTTTTTTCTTTTTTAAATATTTCCCAAATTATGTTTATCAGAGCAAGGACATTTTCACAGTATGTCTGATAATATTTTTTCTTCTGGAAAAAGTTTTACTTGTTTTATTTCGGCTAGAATAAAAGCAGTTCTGAATTTTTTAAAAGCTATTTTTGGGACGAAATTATTAGCCCCTTTGAGCTAATTTATTTTTCCATAGACTACAGAACAAGCCATCATTATAGAAAAACTTACCTAATTACCCTAACCTGCCTAGTTAACCTTATTAACCTAGTTAAGCCTTTAAATGTCACTTCAAGCTGTATAGAAGTTTCTTGAAAAATATCAAGTAAAATATTATTTAATGTCATTATGGCAAAGATAAAATAAATCAGTTATTAGAAATAGGTTTTAATTTCTAACTATTATGCTTATGCTTTCTAAACTATTATGCTTAGAAATGTGCTGAAACAATTTTCCCTCCATTAAACAGAAATTGGGGGAAAACAATTCAGGGGGGCTAATAATTCTGACTTCAACGGTAGATCCTTTTCACAATGACATCATGTCACTTGCTCCTGTTAGCAACGTAGTGTATTTTTAGCTCCGGTTTACCTTTGAATGAATGGGAGACTTCTCTGGCAAATTTACCATTGAAAATATTAACAATGCACATTGTGATTTAATGTGACCTTTAGACAGTATCCTTCCGCCACCTACTGGGTTGTTTTAATTTTATATCTGTATACCTTTTACCCTAATTAATAATAAGTTACAAATTATTTAATAATCTAATAATACTGCATTAAATCGTATAATTAAAATGCAGTCTTCTTATTGTTAGAAAACAGCTGTAGTGACAATCTAATCATATCTATAGTAAATATACAGCTGACTGGGTGAGTTGTCTATGGGGAGTACTGTAGGTGGAAGTAAATATACATTCGCGTGGAGTGAAACCAGACACTGCATGACATTGTGAAAAGGGTCTATTGGGCCAACGAGCTCTGATGTTAACCCGATTCAGCATTTAGAATCAGTTTCAGCTGAAGAGAGCGCTCTGATTGGTTATTCAGCAAGGAATCAGAGCATGAGAACAAAAATTTAAGTGAGACACCCAAGTAAACAATTCAAGAAGGAACTCAGAAAAGCTGGCTGTAGTTTTGCTACATTTCTCAACTATTTGCAAACCAATGTATAGTTGAAGTCAGAATTATTAGGCCCCCTGAATTATTAGCCTCCTGTTAATTTTTTTCCCATTTTCTGTTTAACGGAGAGCAGATTAAAAAAAAAAACATTTCTAAACATAATAGTTTTAATAATTAATTTCTAATAACTTATTTGTTTTATATTTGCCATGATGACAGTAAATAATATTTGACTAGATATTTTTCAAGACACTTCTATACAGCTTAAAGTGACATTAAAGGCTTAATTAGGTTAACTAGGCAAGATAGGATAATTAGGCAATTTATTGCATAACAATGGTTTGTTTAGTAGAACATCGAAAAAAAATTATAGCTTAAAGGGTCTAATAATTTTGACCTTAATTTTTTTTTATTAAAAACTGCTTTTATTCTAGCCAAAATAAAACAAATAAGGCTTTCCCCAGAAGAAAAAATATTATCAGACATACTGTGAACATTTCCTTGCTTTGTTAAACATCATTTGGGAAATGAAAAGAAAAGAAATTCAAAGGGGGGCTTATAATTCTGACTTTAACTGTATATTTTTAGATTATCAGACAAATTTGCATGAGCAAATGCCTCTACGGTGGGTGGAAATTACTGTGATAATGTCACTAAATGCTTTGTCTCTGTATTTTATCATCCGTTTTCCCTTTTTTAGATTGAGAAAACAGACTACTGTCTCTCACAAGTGCGAAAAGACACATCTTCTTGCACAGATGCAGAACGTCATCTTTCATTTTTAGTCAGCTACTGTCTGCTCGGTGTCCAACACACTTTTTTTATCTAGTTTGTTATCTAGTGTTAGTTGTTTGGTGTTGATTTGGTGTGTCTCAGCCCTTAGATCTATCCAAGGTAAAAAAAAAAAAAATAAAAAAAAAAACAGTTTAAAGTTTGCATAACATAAGCTAAAGCATCAGCTAGTTTCCTAAACTGTTTGTTCAAGCATTCGGTTTCTCTAAACGCCTTCTTTCTAAAAGACTACTCTGGTTTGATTGGTGGTCAGATAGCCCAATCTGTTGTGACTGGTCTACTGCTTGCAGTTTGTCTGAAACAGCATTTCCAAATGCCACCTCTCAAAGCTTTCTCAGCACACAATAAAAACTACTCACAAACCAAACCCTTCCAAGCCTCAGAGCGTTTTCACAAGCAGCCAATGAACCATTAGTTAAATGACGACTCAGTTCAGAATCGATTCTGGAGACAAAAATTCCATTTGTTCAGCACTTTAATCTTTGAAACTTTGCAGACCTTTTACATTCACAAACAGCTTTTTAACACTCTCCATGAAATGTAATATCTGATAAAAGCATAATGGGGTACTTATTATTTTGAAGAATGCTGGAAACCAGTAGCCATTAGCTGTTTCCAAAAGATGTGAATTAGATTTATTCACAAAACTGGAATAATGCATAAATCATTTGTGAATAAATTACGTAAATACTCTAGCTAAAAGAAAAGTGGAATTTGCTGTTGTAGAAGCACTTAGAAGATGAATACAAAATGCAATGAACATGTGGTAGCTTTTAGAAGCGTTTGGGAGCACAGCTGGTCAAGACAGTTCTGGGAGGTAATAATACTGAACCACTTTGATAACAGACTTTGGCTAAGGCATTTTAGAATGACCAAAACAACATTTTAGATGTTTAACAGTGTGTTCGGTCTGCTGGTTTGCCCATTCATGTCGTATCGTGCCTATTTTTATTACATGATCTGTTAAAAAAAAAAAAAAACACGACTTTTTTCATGCGCATATTATAATGTATTCAAAAAAATGTTTTTCCAACGTAGTTTATGTTAATTCTTTCTTATCAGATAAAAAGTTTATCAGTTCATTTTCAAAATTTATGAGCATCTTGGAGTTCCATAAAGCATTCAAATCTATGTGCAAAAATATAGATGGATGGAAACAAAGCTACTGACTTCCATAGTATTTTGATTCCCTATATGATTGCCAACATGATTTTCCAACATTCTTCAAAATATATTATTTTGTGTTCAGAAGAAGAAAGATGCAGGGAACTACCTGAGGGTGAGTGAATTGTAAATACATTTTCACTTTGGGTGAATTATACCTTTAACATTCATTGACTGTGTTGCTTTATTAGCAAAAGAGTTCCCTGGCTGTACTATGTTTTGCCAGCACTGAGAAATCTTGGCACTAGATGGCACTGTTGGCAATCAAACTATTCCTCTTAATCACCTCAGGTCAACAGTGATATGAGTGTGATTCAAACAAAAGGCCACCAGCATCTTTCCTTGAAAATGGAATCTTTCATCAAATCAGTTATTTTTATCTAGTCTTGATAAGTAATAGCTCAGAGCCATAGAGTTTCTAAAAGGCAGACAGCAGGTTTCTCTGTGTAACACAAATGAGTGTGGGTCTCCAGATGCAAACAAGTTTGTTTTAGTCAGAAATAGTCTAATCTAATGCAAATGATAAAATAAGGTATTATCCAAGAGTCTGGCATCAAAGGTACAAATGCTATATTTTAATTTAATACACTGTCCCTTAAAAGTTTGAGGTAATAACAATTTTATTGTATTTTTTTAAAGTAAAAATGGATCAGACTGCTTCACAGTGACAGTGAAAGATTTCTTTAAAGCTTTCTATCTACTTTTAGAATTTTATAGTTTTTACAGTAGGTTGCCCACCTCTTGGTTTATTGACAGCAGTGCTGGAGGTGATAACACAGAAAATTAGTGATTAGTGACCACAAAATAGTCCAGAATAGCAAGTATTTAATATTTTATGTATTAAGCCTTTAGAATTTTTAAAGAAAAATCGTTGAAAAGTTCATTTTAATTGTCACCGTGAGGAAGGCAGGTTTTGCCAAAATATGTACGTGCAGTGCAAAATTATTCTTTAATAGCCTAATAAATATTTTTTATATTTTTTAATAAATAGTTAATAAAGGTTTTTTTTTTTACTTTTTCACTTACTCTCTGAGTACCTTGGATTTTAACTGTATTTTTTTATTATATTTTGCCCTTTTAACATTCAGCTAAATTAGGGTTCAAGACACGCTGGAGTACTTTCTTTGAGATTTTATCAGATTTGTGTGCGTTGAGCATCATTTAAGACAATGTTAGCTCTTGTTGGCTTTAATTATGGGGAAAACCAGATAATTTTGACCTTTTGTCAGCTAATTTCATCTTCCGGTTTTAAAATAATTTTTGGGGCGGGATCAAAATCAGGAACAGAGCACGAACCTGCTAGTGGAGTGATGACATGTCGATTTCTCATTATTATTCATAGCTGAGTTTTCTTATCCTATGAGAGAACTTTGCTTCTTAATTATTTATTACTGCACGTGTTTTCAATGACAGACTAATATGGACAGACCACTCATCTGTCACGCGCACGACATGCAGTATTTAGCCATTCATGAATGGTCGCAAGTGTTTATTTCCATGATCCACAGAGTTAGTTGCATAGCTTTCTCTGCTATTCTGTCAGGGCCTATACAGCCAACCTATTTGTGTGCAGCAAGCATTTTTGTCTGGAGAGCTGTACAAGAATTGGAGAATGGCAGACTTTATCTTTTATCAGTTGTGTTTGTTACCATTCAGACACATCGCCGCGCTGCCGTGCTCGCACATGTTAAAATCCCCTAGATTACCGGCAGGGCTAATGGTTGGAATAGATATGGAAAGAGATCTGCTGCACTATCTTCTGCTATCCATGTTGTCTGCATTCAGGCCCAGGATTTAGGAAGAGAGAAGTCCTCCTCATTTATAGTGTTTATGTAAACATGATTTTCTTTATAATGATGTAAAAAATTGTGGTTATATTTTATATGAAATTACGAAAAGCCTATCATAGATGTAAAGGCTTTAAATTACGTTTTATTCACCATATATCGATCAATGATTGGCTCCTGTACTAGTGGGAGAGGCTTCATTCACCATATTTACCATTATACTTTTCCCCATTTAAAAACATATGAGTGACATGTCTTGTGTATTCTTTAGTTTTTGGGTAGACTTGAACTGAAAGAGGGGTGTTTCATGAACCTTTAAAATATAAAGCCCTGAACAACTTAAGTATGTCATTTCAATTTTAAATAAATACATTGTAAAATGATGGAACAATATTTCATCCATATTTCATCATTTTATTTCGACACTTTATTCATTGTAATATGCTTTCTAAGTATTTAAACTCACTCTCATTTTGACCCACTAGCATTCATGACAAAAGGTGTTTCAGCAGTTAATAATTCACTGCTTTTTTTCAGAACCCAATGAAACTATCAAATTGAATATGTCATCCAGACCTCCACAACAAGTCATTTTGACTGTAAAGTCATTTGAATAGACTATTTACCCAGCATTCCTGCTCCAGCTCGAGAGGTGTCAGGGGAGCCTTCTCCACCATTCTTGCTCTTGAAGGAGGTGAAGAGGTGTTTGCACAGTTCCTCGGGGATGTCATTCTCCAGGTAGGTGGTCATGAAGAGCTGAAAGCCCTCATAATCGATGGGCTGCAGGAGACAAGAGGACAAATGATCAGAAATGTGAAGCAAGTGAGATGAAATAAAGCCGTGAATAAGCAGCTCCTGCTCCT
Source organism: Danio rerio (assembly GCF_052040795.2). Classification (NCBI taxonomy): domain Eukaryota; kingdom Metazoa; phylum Chordata; class Actinopteri; order Cypriniformes; family Danionidae; genus Danio; species Danio rerio. Next base: position 24,386,321 of record NC_141029.1, on the reverse strand, counting down.
TTATGTGTTCAGCAGAAAGAATGTTCCTGTCTCAGGGCATGAATGACACGCTCAAGCATTTCATTAGGACACACAGCAACAAAAATACAGAGGGAGCCCACTGACACACATTGAAGTACAGTAAAACACATTTATATTCTGCTAATAGAAGCAAAATCATCAGAGGTTACACTCTAAAAATGCTGAATTGTTTCAACCCAGATTTGAGTCAAATTTAAACAAAGGGTCTGTTTACAGCAGCTCACTTCATGCGTTTTCTCTGAGCGGAGAGCTATCTGCTTTGTGAAAACTGTTTAATTTACATTTGGCTAAATGGATATGAATCTAAATCTAATTTTTAAATAGGATTTTATAGGTCATGTCAGCTAAAGCACCGAAAATAAATAATTTTATATAATTCTAATTTCTTTCCTTTTTTAAATATTTCCCAAATGATGTTTAACAGAGCAAGGAAATTTTCACAGTATGTCTGATAATATTTTTTATATTACTTTTATTACATATCATTAAACTTAATATTTTTAATAATTCTTCTGGAGAACATATTATTTTTTCAGCTAGAATAAAAACATTTTTAGTTTCTAAAAAACAAATTTTTTAGGGTCTTAATTATTAGCCCCTTTAAGCTATATATTTTTTCGATAGTCTACAGAACAAACCATTATTATACAATAACTTGACTAATTACCCTAACCTGCCTAGTTACCCTAATTAACATAGTTAAGCCATTAAATGTCACTTTTAAGGTGTACAGAAGTGTCTTAAAATATCTAGTAAAATATTATGTACTGTCATCAAAGATAAAATAAATTAGTTATTAGAAAATAGCTATTAAAACTATTACGTTTAGAAATGTGTTGAAAAAAATCTGCTCTCAGTTAAACAGAAAATGGGGAACAAAACAAACAGGGGGCAAATAATTTAGGGGCTTTAATAATTCTGACTTCAACTGTATATATTTTACAGTATATAATTATTATTTTGTATTAATATTATTATTATTATTATTAACAGAAAAGCAAGCTATAAATATTATTTGCAATACAAATTATTTTATTTGCAGTTTTTACAAAAGGATTTGTGCTTAACTTAGGTTCATGTAAAAAACAAAAAACAGAAGGTACTGTCATTATAGGCCTAAATGAAAATCTATTTTTGTTGAACAAACATGTGCAAGACATGACTCAAAACTGTAAAGGGGTTACATTAATTTGCATATAACCTACTCTTGGGAAAACTAAACGTTGTGCCCTGTGAACAAAAGAAACATATATATATATATATATATATATATATATATATATATATATATATATATATATATATATATATATATATATATATATATATATATATACACACACAGTTGAAGTCAGAATTATTAGCCCCCTTCAAATTTTTGCTTATTTTTTAAATATTTCCCAAATGATTTTTAACAGAGCAAGACAATTTTCACAATATGTCTGATAATATTTTTTCTTCTGCAAAAAGTCTTATTTGTTTTATTTTGGCTAGAATAAAAGCAGTTTTTAATTTTTTAAACACCATTTTAGGGACAAAATTATTAGCCCCTTTAAGCTTATTTTTTTATATCCATTGTTATACAATAACTAGCCTAATTACCCTAACCTACCTAGTTCACCTTATTAACCTAAGCCTTTAAATGTCACTTTAAGCTGTACAGAAGTGTCTTGAAAATTATCAAGTAAAATATAATTTACTGTCATCATGGCAAAGATAAAATATATCCATTATTAGAAATGAGTTATTAAAACTATTATGTTTAGAAATGTGCTGAAAAAAAATCTTCTCTCCATTAAACAGAAATTGGGGAAAAAATAAACAAGCGGTCTAATAATTCAGGTGTGCTAATAATTCTGACTTCAACTTTATATATATATATATATATATATATATATATATATATATATATATATATATATATATATATATATATATATATATATATATATCAAGTTTAATGTTTTGATAACTTCATGTGTATTTTGGGTGCATTCACGGCTTTCAATGGTGGTATGTGCATCGTCTGTTACAGTGACTGACTGTAATGTAATGTACTATAAAAATATCATTTGTCATTTCATTTTCATAGGACAGATATGTAGATGCATTGGTTGCAGAATTTTAAAGCAGTAAATGATTTAAAGGCTTCTTATTAGATATTACATCATTCAATGCGATTATGCATGACTTTATGGACAGGTTTTTGTCTTTACTTAAATGCTTTAGTTTAGCGTACTTGATAATTTTAAGGCAACTGGTTTCCTAATTTTTTCCAAGTAATGTGAACACTAATAAGAAGTTACTATTCGAACTAACTAGTTGAGTCAACGGTACTGAAGTTTACTTTATTAACAAACTTTAAGTTATGCTGACTTAAAATAAATACACTACATATACATTTTAAGGCAATAGCTCAAAGTTGTTAATACATATAATTGTCAGTAAAGATTACTTTAATCTATTTACTTCAACAAATTAATGTTCTTAAACATTGGGTTTACTTGTGTATATACTGTATTCTACAAACACATTCATAATAAATTAACTGGACTTTTATTAGTGGGAACAGCTATTGCTTTTACAGTGTTCAACCTTTTAACTACAGTTTGCTTTAACAACATGTGGTGCAACCGAAATAGCAACAAACATATAGTTACAAACAAGCTAGTAGTTAATAAGTACCTATTGTGTGGACTTTACATTCCAGTTTGAAAAAGAATTTATGAACAGCTCGTGCAACCCTGCCCTCGTCTTCTAACAATAAGATAGCTCTGTGATCAGAAAACAAATACATGAAGTGACCAGATATAAACAGCTCCAAAGAGTCACATGTCTGTACTGTACCTTCCTTTTACTGATCTGATTAATCTGTAATTGTTCCCTTGTTAAAATAAAATTCCTCTGGTCTTCCATCTGATCTTGAAACAACCCAGTATTTTTTTTCGGAGTGTGCAAAAACACCATGATGAAGAGGCTGTTAATACATTTTAAAGTAGCACAGACACACAGCTCACATTGAAAAGCCCCGGGCACGACCTTTGACCATCAGGAGACATTATTGCCCACTTTCTGGTTAGGCATGCAGTCTGTAGACACACTGAACCACAGAACATGCAAACCCAGAAGTTGACAGCTTACTTGGTTGAGCACATCTTGCTTCTGTGTGGCAGTCAGAGATATATGGAGAGGGTAGAGGAGAGACGGGTTATATATACACTGAAGCGCTGGTTTTGTGCAGAGAGATCAGTGATCGGTGTTAGCTTTCAGATCCTCTGCTCCTCTGACACTCAATGAATTCACATTATTCCATCTTCAGAGCTGTAAAACGCATTAGTTCTCTGCTTTAGCTTAATGCTGTTTTGCAGGTTCGGTGGCAAGAGAATCACCTGGTCAATGTGCATAATAGGGGTTTACTATTTTAAGGTAGTAATTTGCTTTTGGTAACAAAACGAAAGAGAAAAAAATAAAACTGTACAATAAAAGATTTAATATGGGACAGCTTTTTAGCCTTTAATTAAAGCAATTGTACTGATCAGTACTGATATAAGGGGTTGGTAAGTTTGCTCGCCAAGGGTTACGCTACGTAGTATTTTGAAGAATGAAAAGTTCAAAATATTCAAACATTTATTCTGATTAGATATTCTTTTCAAAATTTTGCTGTTGTATTTTTAATAAAAAGTTAAACACATATGCACACATGCATACATACTTTTGTAACAACAACATACTTATAAATAATAGTACGTATAAATGTATATATTTAAAAAAAATGCAAAAAGTCCATTAATTAGCCATAGTTTTGGCCATGCAATATTATTGAACATGAAAACTGCTTATCAATCGATACCAGCAAAACTAAGTTGTGCTGAAAATAAAACCAAATTATATAAAAAAATAAAAGAAAATAGAAAATATAAAAAAAAATTAATTTAGCTATCAAAAACAAAAACTGAAAAAGACAAACAAAAAATAAAATATTAATTAAAACATAAATATAAATAAATATATAAATAATTATAAATATATAAATAAAAATGAATCTAAATATATAAATAAAGATAAATAAACAAATAAACAAATAAATATTCAAATAAATTAAAAATATAAATAAATATAAACAAATATATATATATATATATATATATATATATATATATATATATATATATATATATATATATATATATATAATTAAATAATAAATAAATATATATAAATAATTAAAAATAAATAAATGTAAATAAATAAAATTAAACAAACAAACAAACAAACAAACAAATAAATAGATTAACAAATAAATAAACATAAATAAATAATTGCAATTAAATAAATAAAAACTATATAAATATAAAATATATATATATAATTAAAATAATTAAAAATAAATAAATCAATGTAAATAAATCAAATTAAACAAACAAACAAATAAATAGATTAACAAATAAATAAACATAAATAAATAATTGCAAATAAATAAATAAAAACTATATAAATATAAATGTAAATAAATAAATAAATAAATCATGCATACATACATACATACATACATACATACATACATACATACATACATACATACATACATACAAACGAAGTCAGAATTATTGGCCATCTTTTGATTTTATTTTCTTTTTTTAAATATTTCTCAAATTATATTTTACAGAGCAAGGAAAATTTCACAGTATTTCTAATAACATTTCTTCTTCTGGACAAAGTCTTATTTGTTTTATTTCGGCAAGAATAAAAGTAGGTATTCATTTTCTCAAAAACATTTTGGGGACAAAATTATTAGCCCCTTTAAGCTAATTTTTTTTTTAATAACCATCTTTATACAATAACTTGCTTAATTACCCTAACCTGCCTAGTTCACCTTATTAACCTAGTTAAGCCTTTAAATGTCACTTTAAGCTGTACAGATGTGTCTTAAAAAATATTAAGTAAAATACTATTTACTGTCATCATGGCAAAGATAAAATAAATCAGTTATTAGAAATACGTTTTTAAAACTATTATGCTTAGAAATGTGCTAATACAATCTTCCCTACATTAAACAGAAATCGGGGAAAAAAATAAACAGGGGGGCTAATAGTTCTGACTTCAACTGTACATACAAACATACATACATACTGTACATACATAAATACATACATACAATAGAGGACAAAACAGTGAGCATGTCTGTCATTTGTTTACATGTTTGTAACATTTTAGTGAAGGATTCAGTAGTGAAGTGTAAGAGGTGACTGCATGCAAAGCTGGACAAGGCTTGAGGGTCTGCAAACACTGGGCAGACGCACAGCAAAAACAGGAAGGTAAGAGTAACTGAACCCAAATGACTCACTTTGTCTCGGTATTAGCAAACATGTTTGTATGTTTTGGTGGAGTGAGTAGCAGTGTAACAGCCATATCTGTAAGAGGAACTTCCTGTCTGACATTCAAACTTGCAGAACACAGAAACTAAGGCAGTATCAAGTAATGCAAGAAACAATGAACAGTTTATTTAACCTTTCCCTGCCGCCACAGAGACTCTTCCTTTGACAAAGTTTACAGAGTCACTGTAATTAACCTGTTAACTCTCTTCCCCTATATTAACAACATAAATGGTTGTTTTACAGGAATGCTTTGTAATAAAAATGCAGGAACATTGAATATATTATTAAATGAAGTGAAAGAACTTTTAAATTTAAACAGTTAAACTCTTATAGTAAGGGAAATGTATTTTAGGCATTTATTTACAAATATAAATATTGCACAAAATAGTTTTGAATCTATAATTGCTATTAAATGAGATCAGAGAGTAATATCAATTGATTTTAGACATACATGCTGTTATAATGACGTTGATACGAAGCATCTAAAACAGTAATTGCATTTTATTTAAAAAAAAAACAGGGAAAATGCAATTTGTATCCAATGATGACTGTTCCATCTGACCTAAAACATTCTGTTGTTGTGCCTCTAGACTGGAACAGAGTGTGTCTGTGTGCATGTGCTGCACATATGGTGTGCAGCTCATATCATTCATGAAACCAAACTTCATTCAACCAAGTGAAAAGTATTTTAACACTAAATCATTTGTGCCCTGTATAGTGGACTACAGTTTTGTGCAAAAGTTTGGGCACCCCTGATAATCATCATAATTTCAAGCCATAGTCTGCTGATCCTACAAATCATTCAGTCTTTGCTCTCCTGAAACATCCAACCCTTCCGTAACTTCAGGCTCTTGATTGATTCTTGAACATTGTTCTTAAGAATCTGCTGATACTGTGTGGAATCTATGCAACCTTCAACTCTGATAAGGTTTCCAGTACCTGTGCTTTCCACATATCCTCACAGCATGACGGACTCTCCCCTATATTTCATAGGGAGCAAGTTCTTCTCCTGGAATGTTGTATTCAAATTACAAATTGTCTGTGGTTGTGACTAAATAACTTGATCTTAGTTTCATCTGTTTACAGCAGGGATCACCAAACTTGTTCCTTGAGGTCTGGTTTAGAGATCTGCGCGGGACTAAATTTTGAATCCCGCTCCCGCCAGGCTTCAGCTCAAACCCGACCACTCACACTTACATTCAGCATTTGTTGTACCGCTGCCCGACCTGCCCCATTTTTTACCCGCCGTGCCCGTTCCCGTTAATGAGATACATACGTGTGCTCGCTCACTCGGGAGTCGGGAGCGATATTGTTAGACCACCCGCTCCAGTCCAAAATTAAACTAGTTACCGACGGCTCCCGCGCTTTATTCAGAAATCTGGTCAGGTCCCGTGTCTTCCACGATACAGCCACGGGAATGCAGAACTCCAGTCCGGTGTCCTGCAGATTTTAGCTCCAACCTTAATCAAACACACCTGGACAAGCTAATCAAGGTCTTACTAGGTATACTTGAAACAGCCAGGCAGGTGTGTTGAGGCAAGATGGAGCAAAACCCTTCAGGGCACCGGACCTCCAGGAACGAGAGTGGAGACCCCTGGTCTACAGTATATATATATTTTTTTTCCAAATGATTCAGGCTTGTCCAGATGAACCTTTGCATACCTCAAACGACTTTGCTTGGCACAATGCAGAAACATTACCCTTCCATTGAGCTGTTCTTTGTGAAGAGTGTGCTCGACTGTTGAACAATGTACAGTTCATTGACATTATCAGCAGCAAGATGCTCCTGGAGCTCTTTGGAGGTGGTCTGTGATCATTCTAACCATTCTTCGCCTTTGCCTTTCAGATATCCTTCTTGGCCTACCTCATCTTTCCTTTACAAGAACTGTTTCTGTGGCCTTACCTGTTCTTACAATATTTCTAACTGTGAAGATTTTAAACCTTTGTGATTGCTTTTTGTATCTTTTTCCTAATTCGTTTGATAAATGATCCTAGTTTTTAGGTCATTATGAAGTTCTTTTGAGATTCCCATGTTGCTACTTTCTGGAGTCACTCAAATCAATTTTGTGTTGTAATCAGTCAGCATCAAGTGACTACAGGTTTTGAAATCCACACAAAAGAAAGGGTGCCCAAACTTTTGCACAGCCTATTTTTCAGTTTCAATTTAATTTCACACATCTCAACACTGCTACACTACAGATTTCTGTCTGAAAAACATAACCTAATCTAGCTTTCTCTAAAAACTGTATGGCATATCACATTACTACGCAGTCACAGAGGGGTGCCCAAACCTTTGCATAAAACTCCATGTGTCATTCACCAAATTAACATTCACTTTATAGAAGACAGTAATTATGTGAGCAAGAACAGGAATATCAGCCACAGCTCATGCGTGTCATCAAGCCATCTGCTTGTGCTCACTACAAATGTGCAGAACTGTTTGCCCAGGCTGTGGATTTTAATCTCAAAAACAGGTCACCATTGACTTGCATTTTAACAATCGCCAAGGACCAAAGGTTTAGGTAATTGTTTTCTTTAATGTTCTACTGAATAAAAACTTTACATCTTCAATGGCCTGAGAGTAAGTAAATTAATTGAAATTTGACTTTTTGACACATATACTGTACATACAATGCAGGTGAAGTTTTCTTCAGATTCTAGACTAGAGAGCATTTGATTGGACAGAATATTTAATGAGATGCAAACATGCAGAGTGACATAATAAAAAATACCGAGCCATATTTTTGGATTTCAGAAAATTAAACGGTGTGAAATTTTATTGTTAATTTTTCAAAAATAATAATTATAAATTGTATTTTTATTTATTTAAAATGTTGATGTTTTGCAGAACATTAGCTTATAGATAACCTTGACTCACATATTCTCTTAAAAACTTTTTGAACAATACGAAATTTATGATTATAAAACGTAAGAAAAGGAAAAAGCAATACAAAATGTGCACCAAATTTACTATAGACAAGCAATTGAAAGATGCTGTAGTGAAGAATATTTACAGCCCAGGCGAAGTCAGAAATTCAATCTGGGCTGTACAGATGAATGAAATACAGCGCTCTGTCACTGTTAGCACTGATGGCATGTCACCTCTATTTTGCAATCCTTCCAAGTTTATGATTTAAAGGTGGTGAACTAATGAACAATGTGAAGCATGCATTGTCACACCACAGCCAACCTGGCGTCAGCTTCAGACCCATTAAGTGCCATCGGTGCTGATTCTCTATTGATTCAGCCGAGGCTCTGGGTCACAACCTGTGGCGCCAGACCCCGAGCAGCCTTTTATTTATGTCAGTGCGGAAGAGAGCGGAGAAATATAATGGTGACACTCCATAAAGCAAATTATAGATGCGGCTGCCTGCTGGCTTTGTTGTCATGGCAATGTGATGCATGGGCTTTATGATGTCAGCGAGGACCTTCTCTAATAGCAGGCGATATCTGGCCACTTGGTTTCGGGGAGTGGATGACTAAGCATTTCCTGTAATGACTTGAGGCCTGAGTCAGGTTGTATTGGTGTTCTGTCAAGTCTCAGCCAGAGGCTTCGCTGCCTCTAAACAGATCATTTAATCAGGTGAGATCACGCACGGCCCGCACTGTCATTACATACCTGCTCAGGGTTGTACTTGGAGAGGACACCATTTCCGTGAAATTCTTCCAGGACATCTTTAAGCTTCTTGGAGGAATCTGTGCAAGAGAAAAACACATTACAGGGAAAATCATTGGATATGCAGTACAGCTGTATACAGCATGTTGTGTAAGTGTAGATCAGCCTACAATACAGCTCTGGAAAAAATGAAGAGATCATTTCAATATGGTCAATATTTCAATACACATGGGTAACACTTCACAGTTAAGTTCCATTTCCAATTCTTCTATCCCCTTAGCTCTGTCCCAATTCTCTTTAGCTTGAAGGCGTAGGGAAGGACTACATACACCTAAAATAGAGATCTTGCAGGACCACACTGGAAACCAAATTACAAGCTACAACGACTTCCATGTCTGCACATGGAAGTCAGGAGATCCACAAATTAGAATTTTTGTCATTATTACAAATTTTATAACAAACAAGCACATGTTTTAATACATTCATAACAGCGTTCGTGTTTTATCATCATGGTTAAAAAAACAAAAAACATTAAAATATAAAACCGCTAAATTTCGCAATCTATAATCACTAATGTGCATAGAATCTGAATAGAATCTGTATAAAAGTCCTACAACATACTTTCACATTTGATTCTGGAATACCCTGTCAAAAAGTCTAGTGTTCAGGAATGGGCTTTTTACAGTGTCCGCTATAATGTTGATGTTGTTTTTGTGTGTTTACAGAGATGAATATGGCCAGAGTGTAAATGCACAGTACAGTTACGATCTTCATGCTACATTATGACATTATATGATAACATGATATATGCCTTCACTGATTTCCTGAAGATAAATTTCAAATTAAAACGCAACTGGAACAACTACAGCAGTCGTGATCGCCAATCTCATATGAAGCAAGAGATCTTAGGGGTACATTTTGAGGGGAAGGGGTACAAAAATAGAATTGGGATTGGCCTTCAGGTCATCAATTAACTAACATGAACAAACAATGAACAACGTAGTATTTATGAATCTCTGTTAACATTAGTTAATGAAAAAGCAGTTCATCATTTTGTGCTACTGTTTTTAACTGTTTGGTGTCAACTTGTAACTAAATAATACATACGTTAGTGAATAGTCCAATAAGCCGTTTTCATTTCTTATAGCTTAGCCTTTATTTGAAAAGTTAATAAACGATTACGGCTCAAAACGGCTTTTTAGCAAAATAAAGCCATTCAGTTTCATACAACAGCTGTCAGGCTTGATCTGTTATGACCACCACATGGATGTACTTTGTTCCTTAAATAATAAGCATACATTTAAATTTTAATAATGCATTAAGAAATGTTGAAATATAACTAATACATTCTGTCAATTAAATAATTAACATTAACTAATGGAACCTTATTGTAAAGTGTTGAAGTAAATTTAATGTGTTAAAATATGGAATATTCACATTGACCTACTGTCATTTATGCAAATACATGATCTAAATGATAATATTATTTTAAATGAAATAAGTGATTACACATATGAACATATTAATAGTAAATGCAGTCAAATATTAATAACTTGTTTCCTTCTTTTACTCTTTTTTAATGGAAATATTTACATTCACTAGATTTTAAAGATTTGGGCTTAGTAAGTGTTTTTTATCATTTAAGGTTTGATTTAAAGTGTTTAAAATTTACAGTCTAAAGAATTACTTTACAAAAGGCTAGTCTTTGCCTTCTGAACTTTTGTCATCTAAAAATACAAGCAATATTCAGCTCAACAACTTTTGCCAATTTACACAATATTAGTTGTTTCTTAGTCAACAACTCATCTAATTAGAATATGTTCTGAAGTATTAATTCACGCATAGTATGCTTAAGACAAGAATAATGAATAGTCTAAAAAAAATTAAAAACGAAATCTGTTTTGTTAATTACTCCACTTAAGGTTTAAGGCAGGGGTGTCCAAACTCATTTCTGCAGGGCCGGTGTCCTGCAGATTTTGCACCAATGGCACCTTCTCTTTAGCGTCAACACTCCTGCAAAGATGTTTCTAGAAAGCCTAGTAAGAGCTTGATTAGCTAGCCCAGGTGTGTCTGATTGGGATTAGAACTAAACTTTTCAGGACACCGGCCCCCCAGGACTGAGTTTGGGCATGCCAGGTTTAGGGTTTATTTGTTCTTTGCATAGCAATGCCAAGATTACATTTTTGCAGAAATAGCTGTACATCTATATACATTAATACAAAATACCAAAAAAATAAAAATAAATAAAAGCTAAATGAAATGAAAATTAAATACAAAGTTGCACAAATAAATAACCAGCATCCCCTTATTAAAGATCAAAATAGGTTAAAATGCAATTAATTGAAAGTCCCTAAGTATCCAACAGTCTAATGCCCAAAGGAATGGTGGAACAAGTACATGGTTTTGCCCTTGTTTTATATAGTGTTTGATTTCTTTGCTTCCTGAGGAACCAACCATTATTTTCACCTTTGTTGGAGGAAGTAGATCAAAAAGAGGATGATCACTCTGTGCCATTTCTTGTATTAATTTCATGGTGGCTCGCTCTCTTGTAAAACTGGTAAAGGTATTGATATGTTTGAAAAATTGTGGATGATTTTTCTTACTTTCTTTAGCGCATTACCCAGTGTGTAGATACAGTTAAAATCAGAATTCTTAAACCCCTTTTGATTTTTTTTCTTTTTTAAAGTTCCTAAATACTAAAAATATGTTTAACAGAGCAAGGAAATTTTCAGTATTTTTTTCTTCTAGAGAAGTCTTATTTGTTTTATTTCAGCTAGAATAAAAGCAGTTTCATTTTTTAAAATATAAAACCATTTAAAAATTATTAGCTCCTTTAAGCTATATATTTTTTCGATAGTCTACAGAGCAAACCATCATTAAACAATAACTTGCTAAATTACCTTAACCTGCCTAGTTAACCTAATTAACCTAGTTAAGCCTGTAAATGTCACTTTAAGCTGTATAGAAGTGTCTTGAAAAGTAAAGATAAAATAAATCAGTTATTAGAAATTAGTTATTAAACTATTATAGTTAATAATTCTGAATTCAACTGTATATATATTTAATTTCAATAATGGGCAGCACAGTGGTTTAGTAATTAGCACTGTCGCCTCAGGGCAAAAAAACCTGCTGGTTCGAGTCCCGGCTAGGCCAGTTAGCATTACTGTGTGAGTTTGCATATTCTCATGATGTTTGCTTGGAAATTCCTCCGGGTGCTCGGGTTTCCCCCACAGTCCAAAGACATGGGGTATATGGAAGTGGGTAAACAAAATTGGCCATAGTGTATGAGTGTGTATGTGAATGCGAAGGTGTATGGGTGTTTCACAGTACTGGGATTCAGCTGGAAGGGCATCTGCTAGGTAAAATATTTGCCGGAATTGTTGGCTGTTCATTCCACTGTGGCAAACTCCGATAAATCAGGGACTAAGCTGAAGGAAAACTAATTAAATAACTAATAATTTCAATAATAATTTACAATATTACTAGTTTTGCTGAATTTTCTCATATAATTGCAGCCTTAGTGAGTGTAAAAACTTATTTTAAAAACAATTAAACATCTTTTGTCAGATTTTGGTATGATCGATTTGATGCAAGGTGCTGTGGTGATTTGTAAATGGCGATGGGAGTCACAAGGCACAATCATGAGTAAAAGCATCAGCATCACTTTGTGAGCAACAAACTGAGCAACCAGCAGTAATAACAAGCAATCTAAAAATGATCCAAATTATCTGAGTATAAAAGTGGAATCAGATTCTGCAAGTTGAGGGCATTTGCAGCAAGACAAATAAGCTAGATTTTTCTAGACATGTAGACAGTAACGTATTGAATGTCATTTGAAAACCAACATTTACTGCACTTTTGTGTGTCCCAGTCTGAAAGGATTTATCAATCCATTCATCTATAAATTATTAGTTTATCATATAATTTTGGTGGGTCTGATTGCAAATAAATTACATTACTAGCATATATCATCTGTAAAACAAATTAACAATGCATTCAGGATTTCCCCCAGACACAACAAATGCCATATGATTGCTCTTGGCTTGCTAAATGGTGCTTTACTGTCATATTGCCTGATTTCTTACCGTATGGGATTATTATGAGGCCCTTTCATTAGAAAATTCACTTGAGACAGACAATGGGTGTGTTTCATGAGTTTAAACACTGTAAATGCAAACCCAAATGAAATGTATTTGAAGCTTCATGCATCGTTCTCCATAACATTTTGAAAAAGGACCTTGCATTTGCTGTCTAATATTGGAAACATTAGATGTATGGTGCAATCTGACAAAACAGGCTAATTAAGCAGGGATAATAGCTGAGCAAAATGTCACCAAAGCTTATTAGCATTAGGACTGGAGAAATGAGCCTGCTGCCCCAGGCTTTTTATTTTTCTCTAAGTCTTAAATTGATTGTTAAAGACTTGTCTTCTGACTGCTGTCTGTGGGCAAGACAAGGTGCTTTCCTCATAAAAGATAATAATCTGCCCAATATGGAATTAATTTCGGTGTCATTGACTCTCTATCTTTATTAACATTTCTGAACCACATATGCTCAGTCAGTTTTAATCTTTGTAGGATTTTTAAGAAAATCTGCATTTATTGGTTATAAAATAACAACATGGGGCAATGCGGTGGCACAGTAGGTAGTGCTGTCGCCTCACAGCAAGAAGGTCGCTAGTTTGAGCTTCGGCTGGGTCAGTTGGCATTCTGTGTGGAGTTTGCATGTTCTCCCTGTGTTCGTGTGGGTTTCCTGTGGGTGCTCCAGTTTCCCCCACAAGTCCAAAGACATGCTCTATTGGTAAATTGGGTAAGCTTAATTGTCCGTAGTGTATGTGTGTGAATGGAAGTGTATGGGTCTTTCCCAGTGATGTGTTGCAGCTGGAAGGGCATCAACTGCATTTCACGAGCTTACACTTGCATTCATTTAAGTATAAAGCATATTTGGCGTGCTGTCCGGGGGGAGGGCTCTGAGCTCGAGGAGACACCCCAACTCGAGTTATTCCCCTTATCAGGAAACAAAGAGGAGTCGGGATTCGAGCGAAGTATCTAGCCCAGCCCCAGAAAGCTCCCCCCGGGAATGCAATGCAAGAGGTGATGTGACGGGGTGGTGAAGTGATGCTAAAGTCGTGAGATGCTGAAGGTAAGACAGCTTTGGTATATATAGGGGTTGCTCAAGAACTGATATAATGATGGGATAATCGTCAATGATGTATTCGATACTGAAACTTCTGCGCATGCTCCTCCCGAAATTTGTTTACAAAACATCACTTCACGAGTTAACACTTGCATTCGTTTAAGTATAAAGCATATTTGGCGTGCTGTCCGGGGGGAGGGCTCTAAGCTCGAGGAAGACACCTCAACTCGAGTTATTCCCCTTATCAGGAAACAAAGAGGAGTTGGGATTCGAGCGAAGTATCTAGCCCGGCCCCAGAACGGTCCCCAAAAACGCTATTTGGTTACAGGTATGAGTGGTCGCTGCCCTAGCGGCAGTGTGTAATAAGGTGTGTGTCTCCCGTAGGAGCAGTCACTGCACTTGCAGTGGTGCACAATTATAAGGTGTACGTCTCCCGTATGAGTGGTCACTGTACTAACAGTGGTGCATAATAATAAGGTGTGTGTCTCCTGTATGAGGTATGAGTGGTTGCTGCCCTAGCGGCAGTGTGTAATAAGATGTGCGTCTCCCGTAGGAGCAGTCACTGCGCTTGCAGTGGTGCATACTTATGAGGTGTACGTCTCCCGTTGGAGCGGTCACTGCATTAGCATTGGTGCATGATAATAAGGTGTGTGTCTCCTGTAGGAGAGGTCACTGCACTAGCAGTAGTATGTAATAAGGTGCGCATCTCCCGTAGAATCGGTCACTGCGCTTGCAGTAGTGCATAATGATAAGGAGTGTGACTCCAGTAGGAGCGGTAACTACGCTTGCAATAGTACAAAATGATAAGGTGTGTGACTCCTGTAGGAGCAGTCACTGCGCTTGCAATAATACAAAATTATAAGGTGTGTGACTCCTGTAGGAGAGGTAACTGCACTTGCAGTGGTGCATGATAAATAAGGTGTGCGTCTCCAGTGAGAGCGGTCACTGCGCTAGCAGTGGTGCATAATAATGATGTGTACGTCTACCGTAGGAGCAGTCACTGCGCTTGCAGTGGAGCGTAATAAGGCCTGTGTCTAGAGTGGAAGCAGCCACTGTGCTTGGAGTAGTACGTAATAGGTTGTGCGTCCCCAGTGAGAGCGGTCGCTGTGCAGCAGCAACCTTATAATAGAACTCCTTGAAGGGGTTAATGACCAGGATTAGGAAAGGTTTAGGGGTTGAAATGGTAAAAAGGGGGCAATGATAGTGCATTTCCACTGACTTTTCAGTTTAATTTCTGTGGAAATTATGTGGCCCAGGATCATGGGTGGAAGCGAAAGAGAAGAGTGGAGGGGCTGCTGGCATTAGTGACAACAGCGGAGGCGGCCTCGCGCTAGGCTTGCCACGATAGACGGTGTTGACGGTGATACCGGTTTTAAGACGCAGCACCGGTGACATCACTTTTTCACCGTGACACCGTCCCCCAATTTTTTTTTTTAAGTATTCCTTTTTTTTATTTAAATATTTATTTGAATTAAATGGGAAACATAATTCAAAATAATTTACTTAAGACGAGAGCATGCACTTTAATTATCATCTGAACATAGCTACAATGCGTCATATTTCATTTATCACATCAAGAGAACGAGAGAAGTCGAATTTACAGAAAGAGAATGGCGGACGGATAAGTGTCAAAACGCAATGCAAAAGCGCCTGTTTGGCTATATTTTGGGTTCAAACCAAATGCAAAAAGAGAACCTGAAGACGTTAATGAGGCAATCTGCAAACTTTGCCTAACAAAGGTGGCAGCAGTTGGAGGAAACACAACTAATTTATACACTCATTTTCAACACTTGATGTTCAACTATGTGTGGGTCGCGGGTAGATAAGATCAATAGCCATGAATACGCAACGCATACTCTCATTTTAAAAATCACGCGACCATCATCTCACAGTTTAATAATAAATTATCTTTTTTATTTAGGCTATTAAAACAAGAGTGATTTAGCAATGCCGCGCCATTAATAAGCAAACTGCAAAGAAACAAAGCAACTATTGCAGCAACAGTCGTGAGCACTTTTTCTGAAGTTTAGCTGTTCTTTTTTGCAATTGATTATTATGCGTTTAATGTTAAAAAAATCAATAAAGAATAGGCCGACAAGAGTTTGGGCTAACCTGTGTGCGCGCGTCTTTTATCACTGAGGACTCTCTCTTCAAAAACCGAAAGTTGCTTTGTCTGTCTGGCAATATTTCGGCTTTTAATAAATGAAAAGTTAATTTAGATGAGTCAATATTAAAAATTGCAATAAAGTAACTGAGACGTGCGGCCACACATCGAATCTGAGGTCTGATCTAATCTCTCTCTGTCTCGCTGTCATCCAGCACAGACGCCTACAAATAAAGTCGCAAAACCTAGGCTGGTACCAGCTGACAGGTAGAATAGCTGAAGCCTTTACGAAACCTGTCAGAATACAACAATGAAATTAACAGGCATAAATGTCTTTGAGCCAGAAAGTCTATCTAGGATATCTGTCAAAACGCAATTGGAGCCATGGAGGAGTTGTGTAGCCTTTAAATTATATTATTTCTAATAAAATGAAAACCAAAATAAACTATTCATTGCATTCTTCGTTTGATAAAAATAAAGCCTACGTAAACAAAACAAAAAAAAAATCAAAGGGTGGCTAGTTTGTTGTAATGTGTTTTAATATTAATAAAATATGCTGCCTTAAGTTTACCGGTTGCCTATACACCGTCAATAGGCAAACTATTTAAAAAATATTATTTTACTGTGTACTGGGTTATAATCTATATTTTACAATAAAAACTAAACGTAGCATGTCTCGCTGTCATTCAAAACATGTAATTCATAACACATCAGAGCTGTGAACCTATGCAGTGTGTTAACTTAGGGCGTTGTAGGCCCATTTTACTGCGCACCGAACTCCGAGGGAGATTATGTTACTCGATAGACAACATTAACTTGAGAGATTTAAAAAATAAAAGGTATTTTTTAAAAAGGACCTAAACGCAAATCTGCAACAAATAAAACTAAAAATAAAACCTCTTGCCAGTGCTGTGTGTATTCCGCCACTGACAGCGCACGCCCTTATGCAGCGCCTGTAACTGCCGCTTTTAAGAGAGATCAAAGCTGGTATCATAACCAAAAAGCAAGATCATATAGTTATAAATATTCCATTACAAAAGTTTCGAAATATTTATACATTTACATGTTGTTTATTGAGATTGTGTGATCTGTATATGATGTCTGAACTTTACAGAAGCTGTAAACTGACACGTGTGCAGTGATGTTTAGCTCTGACAAGGTGCTTTTATTCAGCCTGTAGTCTTTACATTTTTTTAAATAATGTTACATTTCTTAACATTTTCATTATTATTTTTTTATTAATAGTTTATATATAAAATGAGTGCCATATATAGTTTATATATATAAAATGAGTGCCAACTTGTTTAGATGTGATCATTATGCAAGGATCATTTCTCACATTCGGTTTATTCTTCAATAGCCTATAGATTCGTTAATAATGTTTTTTATAAACGGATTGTTCATAAAAACTAAGCTGTTAATATATAATATAGGCGTTTATGATTGTTATTTGTATGGTTCCAACTTCCACAGTTTTTTCAGCCAGTAGCATTGTTGTGTTTTATTCGTTATGTTAATAAAAGTTATGTGTCGTTTAATAACAGTGATTTTTTTTTTTTTTTTTGTAGTTTTCTTTTTGTTCATTCAACCAATTGACGCCGAATTGGCAACTCGCGGTGGCACTTATGTCGGGGCCTGACAGAAAGTTGGGGACTACAGCTGTTTGCGGAGGCATGCTCACGCTACTGATGACTCTAGGATCACGGGTGGAAGGAAAAGAGAAGAGAGGAGAGCTACCAGCGCTAGTGACATCAGCGGAGGCGGCCTCACGCTGGAACTTGCGTCAGGGCCTGAAGAAAGTTGGGGGCTAGAGCCGATTGCGGAGGCATGCTCGCGCTACTGATGGCCCTAGGATCCCAGGTAAAAGGAAAAGAGAAGAGAAAAGGGGCTGCCGGCGTTGGTGACATCAGCGGCGGCGTCACGCTGGAACTTGCATCAGGGCCTGAACAAACCTGGTTAATCTGCAAGTGCAATGAAGGAAGAGTTCGCTTGTTAAGTGGTGACCTGTTGGTGACGTATGTAATACTGTTTCCGGGTCCAAGCCACCACTCATTTGAGTTTTATTCGTTTATGATCATTATAAATTCTTATCACACAATAAAGTTAATTTTATACAAAATCAGTGTACACAACCATGGCTTGCTGCATAACAAATACCAAAATCTTAACAATTTATAAAAATTAATCACTTTCTGCCCGTCAGATATGAGGTGTGTACGTATGTATTGTGATTGTGATTTCGAAAGAATTAAATCGCTTTGTAAACATTATAATTAACTTTTCATGAGTCTCCCCGTGCAGTAAGTTGAGAAATTATTTGTTTGTGATCAATTTTAAACATATTACACAATAAGTTAGTTTTATACGAAGTCATGTTGTACACAACCATTTTTGGGCTTGCTGCATAACAAATACCAAAAATTTTAACAATTTATTAAAATTAATCACTTGCATCATGTATGAGGCATAGGCATATGTATTGTGATCATGATTTTCGAATCATGCAGTTGAATAGAGCGCTTGGACCCGGAAGCTGCTTCGCATGACGTCACACTCACGAGCGGATAGGCTTGTAATTCTTAAATTTGGCGCGCCAAGAGCAGGCATTGCGGGCGCTATCAAGTTTCCAACTGGGGAGCGGCTCAGGTTTGTTGCCGGTGTCTGGAAAAGCGGCGGCGTGGCGGGCCTAAGTTAAGATCGCGGCCTCTGTTGATATGCTCTGCCGAGTGCTGATGCGGACGTCGGCTTGGAGATTGCATGAGGAGCCATGTCATCCTCATGGAAATTTGCTGTTTGTACAAGGTTACAGCGATTGGATGTGCCAATGCTAAAGTCGTGAGATGCTGCAGGTAAGACAGCTTTGGTATATATAGGGGTTGCTCAAGAACTGATTTGATAATGGGATAATTGTCAATGACGTATTAAATACTGAAACTTCAGCGCATGCTTCTCCCGAAATTTGTTTACAAAACATCACAAAACTTGTGCTGGATAAGTTGGCGGTTCATTTAGAACCCAGATTAATAAAACGACTAAGTCGAAAAAAAAATTAATAAATGAAAATAACTGAATAAGTAGACTAAATGTAAATTATATGGTTACTCTCAAAGAATCTTGGGAAAATTACCTAGGTGTTAGTATTGCAAATGTTCTAAAGTTGTCCTCATTTGTCAAAGTTCTGGTCCAGTGTTTTTGATACACTTAATGAAGCTATTAACATAAATCTAGACCCAAACCCCTTGACAGCCCTTTTTGGTATTTCAAGTTGACCTGACTGTTGCATCTCACCAGGTTATTGCTTTTTCTACTCTTTTAGCTAGACAAGCCATTCTTATCAAATAAAAACAGGTACTTCCACCATCACATAACATGTGTATCCAAGAAATTTTTAGCTGCATAAAACTTATTAAGATGTTTACTTGCAGGATCTCAAGACATGACATGCAACCCTGTTTTAGACTATATCAAAGGATTACCCTGTTCAGTTGATATCAGCTCTAATACACAGTTAATAACTAAAAAGAGGAAATATTGAATCCTTAATGTGAACTTTTCTTTTTTTACACTTATTGTAAACTTGCTCATTTATTGTTATTATTTTTAACTTTTTTCATTTTAAATTTATAATACATTATTAATAAAAAATTTTATATATTCATAATAATTCATTCATATTCATTCATAAATTTTAATTATTTTATTTTGAGGTGATAGTGGGAAAATAACTATCAACAATAAAGTCTGTAATTTTGTACTATGTACGTATGGTCTTGTTAAACACACAAATAATAAAAATAATAAATATTACATATTCACTACAAATCTGCATTTTTTTTTAAATGTCAGTAAAATTCAAAATATTTGAAGGCAAAAAATGTTTGAATTGTATTCTGTTTTTCACACATATGACTTTAAAAGGGTTAAAATATAATGTATTTTAGATTACTTGTATGACTTTTTTGTTTTGAAAATTTGTCACTATATGAACCATGATTGTACAAAAAAGATTTTGTAAAGACTTCAGCATCGATGTTTGAAGGGAAAAAATAGCATGTTTGTAACTGTTGTAACTGTTTGTAACAAATCCAAACATCCAAAATAATTTTCAAATCATTCACAGCACTATAGCTGTAGGCTATAGGTACTGGGCAGATTGACAGACACTTGTGATTGAAAACCAAACTGCAGCCACTCTTTAATCTGAACAAAATGAGTGTACCATAAACAGGTAACACCCTAAATAAATTGCTGTGGTGATTTCTGTGTTCGGAAAGACTGACATCACACTTTTATTATAACTCAGACAAGCTGTTAAAGTTTAGAGATCAAAAAGAAAATCTCAGTTTTTTGGACAGGAAAATTTAAACATACATGATTCATTAATAATTTAAAGAAAGACACCAAACTGCTAGTGGCTACTGCTTGTAGTGAACTCATCTCCTTGCTGACAGACCTGTGTTTTAATAGTGGAAGATCTTATTGTCACGATTGTGACTGGAGTTTTAATTAGCAACTTATTATGAAGAGATGACAGTAAATCCATTGATTATTAATGCAACTGGATCAAAACAACCAAGTCCTTAGCAACTAGCTAAGCTTACACATTGCTCAGTGGTAAGAACTTCCCTTGAGGACAGCCTATTTTGTATGAGAGATGTTTTTTCGTGTGTTTTTCTAGAGTAGTTACATTTAGCCACAGGGTAATACAGTATATTGTTCCATTTACCTCACAACTGTCACTGAAACCAGTCAGAAATGTTATATATAAGGCTAGGATATAATCTTACAACCTTTAAACTCTTATTTTTATGCTGCTGCTGTTGTTGTTGTTTTTTGTACTGCAACTTTGTTTCTTTCTCTATTTCCAATTGAGTTAAATTCTTGTATGTATATATATATATATATATATATATATATATATATATATATATATATATATATATATATATATATATATATATATATATATATATATATATATATATATATATATATATATATATATTTATATCCTTCCCAATGTGAGAGACAGAATCTAAAAATAAAAAATCCAGAAATCACATAGTATTATTTTTTACCAATTTGTTTGTAAACTACTGTGTCAAATAAGTATTTGATCACTTGAGTTAAAAAGTTTCATATTTGGTACAGAAGTCATTGTTAACAATTACAGAGATCAAACAGTTCCTGTAGTTCTTCACCAGGTTTACACACACTACAGAAGGGATTTTGGCCCACTCCATCATGCAGATCTTCTCTAGATCTGTCAGGTTTCAGGGCTGTCACTGAGCAACACAGAGTTTCAGCTCCCTTCAAAGATTTTCTATTGGATTTAGCTCTTGAGACTGGCTACTCCTTGATTTTCCTTGCTTTGTGCTTTGGGTGATTGTCATGTTGGAAGACCCAGCCACGACCCATCTTTAATGCTCTGACTGAGGGAAGAACGTTTTTGCCCAATCTGTCACAATACATGGCCCCTTTCATCCTCTCCTTTATACAGTGCAGTCGTCCTGTCCCCTGTGCAGAAAAACACCCCCAGAGCATGATGCTTCCAGCCCCATGCTTCACTGTAGGTATGGTATTATTGGCATGATACTCATCATTGTACTTCCTCCAAATATGGCGAATGGAGTTAAGACCAAAAAGTTTTACTTTGGTTTCATCAGACCACAGGACTTTCTCCCATGACTCCTCTGGATTATCCAGATGGTCCCTGGCAAACTTCAGACGGGCCTTTACATGGACTGACTTAAGCAGGGGAACCTTCCTTGCGATGCATGATTTTAAACCATGACGTCTTAATGTATTACTGATAGTAACCTTGGAAACAGTGGTCACAGCTCTCTTCACGGCATTGACCTGCTCCTCCCGTGTAGTTCTGGGATGATTTTTAAACATTATTATCATCACTGATACCCCATGAGGAGAGATCTTCCTTTGGGCCCCAGTCCGAGGGACATTCACAGTCTTCATTAGCCTCTTCCACTTTCTGACAATTGCTCCAACAGTTGTTTTATTTTTACCAAGCAATTGCCCCGTAGCCCCGTAGAAAAGTTCCCCGTAGAACTGTGAAGTTCTACAGTTTTGTCTCTGAGTCTTTTGACAGTTCTTTGGTTTTGTCCATGTTGCTATTTAGACTTTTGACTGATTGTGATGTGCACATGTGTCTTTATGACAGCTAAAGACCTCAAACAGGTGCTACTAAATAACAATCATGAGCAGAGTGTAGCTGGATTATTTAAAAGCAAAATAACAGGTCTTTGAGGGTAAGAAATATGGCTAAAAAGCAAGTGATCAACTACTTATTTGACAGTAATTTACAAAAAAAATTGTTTAAAAAAATCATCCAACATGATTTCTGGATTTTTATTTTTAGATTCTGTCTCTGAAAGTAAAAATGCACCAATGATGTAAATTCTAGACCCCTCCATGATTTCTAAGTAGGAGATATTGAAAAATCACATGGTGGTCAAATACTTATTGCTCTCACTATATATATATATATATATATATATATATATATATATATATATATATATATATATATATATATATAGTGAGAGCAATAAGTATTTGATATATATATATATATATATATATAAGATGTGTTATAGCTAGATAGACCTGGCAATTTATTTGTTAGATGCAGTTAAGTTTAAGATTAATGCCTCATCTCACACCTACTGAATTCTTAATGGAAATGTGTCCAGTGTCCCAGAATATACTCCACATAATGCAAGTGCTATTTTTACAGGCATTATACCTTAAATAAGGCATGCTGGCAGAGTTCAGACTGAGAGCACTTCTGACTGATTATTCAGTCTTCACAGTTCTTCAAGGGTTTTTAATCAAATCTGTTACCAGGGGTCGCCCCCAACCAAAGAAAAGTAATTATCCTGACTTTATGAGTATTTAGATTTATTACCAGCATCATACAAGCCAATTAACCTCACAAAGCACAGATAAATGCTCCAATTGGAAATTTCAAGCTAATTTTACAGTTAACCTCTTAAAATGGCGCAAAGGTCTCTTTGGAATTCATATTAGCCTGTGCTGATAATCACACAACAAAAGAGGCTATTGTATGTTACTATGTCTATCATTTTTGTCTATGTTTGCGAGAATGTCTGACAATTTGTATTTTATATTTTATTGTATTACAAAATATTAATTAAATATGAATTCATAAATATTTTAAATGAATACTTTTTACATTGACTATTACATAAAGCCAGTAGACGAAAGCATTTCAGCTAGGGCAGTTGATTGTGAGGAAGACATTCTTAAGAAATAAACTTCTTGAAAATATTGAAACCTCGTATAGCCTCATGCCTCATGGTTCAGTGCGGATTAAAAGCAATGTTTAACCATCTTCTGCACTGACAAAAATGTTTTACAAAAATATATTTTTATACACAGTACAAAAAGTGATTTTATACAGTTTATGGAGATGATGATGCAAAAGACTCAAATCAGTACTTGTACACTGTTTTAAGCAGCGACTGACTTCATACATTCACAGCCAAGTCTCAAATCCTCATAAACTCATTCTGTCACTTTCCTTTGGCTTATTCTCTGCTTTATCAGGGGTCACCACAGCCAATTCCACTGTGAAACATATGCCAGAGACAATTACTTTGGCATATGTTTAACCAGAGAATGCCCTTCTTCCGCAACCAAGCATTAAATTACAACTCACAGTTCTGTGTAATACCCATGCACATTCCCTTCATACACTATGGCCAGTTTTATTTAATACAACTCACTTACTGTATTTTGCATGTTTTTGAACTGTGGGGGAAACCAGAGCACCACACGAACTCCACACGAACAAGTGGTGAACATGCAAACTCCACAAAGAAAAGCCTCGAAGAGGCGACCTTCCTGCTTTGTGGCTAATGTGCTAACCATGAAGCCACCATCTTGCGATCGCTCATGAACTCATTATAAAATAAAAATTCTGTAATTTAATAGTTTGATGACTCTCAAGTTTTTTTTAAACCTGTTTGAGTTTCTTAATGCCGAGTTCAGACTGCATAATTTTAGCCCGCCGGCAGGTTTTGAGAAATCATGGGTAAAAATCACACAGTGTAAACTATCAAAGACGTGATCTGAGAGAATTGCAGATGAGTCGCCGACACCTATCAGATGTTTGTCATGCTAAATATCTGGAGTTGCCACTAGTATGGTATTTGCAGGCCAGCGGAAAGTTGGAAGGAGAAGTTAAGGTCTTCTTTTCGGTCTATTTGGACCCAAGAAATGCAGGAAAAACTACTGTAAATTTGACAGGAGCAACTGTGTCTGTTTGATGTGTCATCTGAGCAAATTTACAACCAGATCCAAAAAGAAAATGTTAAGTGAGAAATTGCAACACAGGCTTATTCTGAAAATGTCCTGCAAATTATGTAGCCGGAGGTACATATGGCTGCATTTCATTTTTTTAAGCGAACGCTACGAGGCCATATGACGTTGGTTCTTTTGGTGCCTACTGGCTGACCACTTACCTCCGTGTGGAGGGCTTTCCCGCCACAACCAGTTTGTCCAGCTAGCTAGTCGTGTACGCTGGCTGACTTGAGACGCAGAAAGGAGTTGAAAACGACAACAACTGGGTTCGAGTCCGGGGAAAAGCGGTTTAAGAAATCAGGTAAGACAAAAACAAAATCCAAAAATTAAAATGAATGAGTGAACAACAGGGTGAGAATGTGGTAAAATCTGAAAATGTGGTAAAAATCAGACGAGGGCTTTTCTTTTCCTGGACGGCTTTTGTAAACAATCGGCTGAGTTTAGGGAAGTATGCAGGTGGGCGGGTCAATTTGTAAAATTGGTTGGGTTTAGGGAAGGAGGAAGGTTGTTTCTACCACACTAAAGGCTTCTTTCTTATTATGTAGTTAATAGGGGTGTATCGATACACTCAGCTCAAGATACGATGTGTATCACGATAAAATGTTCACGATTCGATATGTATCACGATATTTGGAATAAAAATTTTAAATTAAACTGAAATGCAAATTTTACCAAGTAAACAATTTTTTATGTATTTCTTTTGTTTCAACTTGTTAAACTGAACCTTCTTTAATAAAATAAATTAAACAGGCCTGTCTCTGGAAAATAAAACAATTTAAAAACTTCTTAAAAAATATTATTGAAATGACAGAGTGTCACCGACTCGGTCCCAGTCATTCCCCTCGCTGGCCAGCAGAGGCCGCCATCTCCGGACTTCTAGCATTACATCATCCACTTACGCTGATTGTGCACACACCTGTCCTGAATCTGGTTAACGACCCACGTACCCTACTTAAGCCGCACACAAACACTCAGTCAGTGCGAAGTCTTGTTCAGCCCCGGCCAGCATTACTGAGCGTTATATCCAGCCTGATCTCCTGTGTACGACTCCAGCCCGTTTCTGACTTTGCTTCGCCTTCTGCCTGCCTGAAACACGGACTCTGATTCTCACTGCCTGCCCTTGACCCAAGCCTGCTACACGGACTCTGAATCACGCCACTTGCCTTTGATCCATGCCTGGTAACTCACTCTGTGTCTGTTTACCGTCATTCCTAAAACCATTACTACTACTGTGGATGTGTGTGTGCACCCAGGTGCATATTGTGTGTTTGAGTGAGATTGTGATAAATAAATACTGCATAATGGATTCCTCCGGGTCAGTCTCCTCGTTACACAGAGACAAAATTAAGGAACAATTTAAGTAAAGGTGCAAAAAAAAAAAAAAAGCTTTCTATTCAATTGAATTTAACAGTAAGAGCTTAAGGCTTTGCTTGGTCACTTGCGTTTTTTGTGTGTGCAAAAAAAAATCCACATTTCCAGGTATTTAATTCGTATTTAATTAAACTCATTTAGAGATATCTCTAATTACAATTGTGACTAGTCAAAACTCATTTAGAGATATCTGCAAATATTTTTCAATGGAGGAATATGACTAGTCATAATATATCTGCAGATATCTCCAATCTGATTTCGTACTAGTACAATTGTAATTGCAGATATCTCTAATTGTCATTCTGACTAGTCGAATTATAATTATGACTAGTCAAAATATAATTAGAGATATCTCTAAATATATTTATGGATAGTCAGAACAAAGGTTTAAATGCTAAAACGGCTTGCCATACGCGTGCGTCTAGTCCGCCCTCTGTAGAAACAGCTCACGGTCAGCTCACGTCGTGTGTGATTTTGCGGCCGCAATTACATCATTATATAAAGACAGAATGATATTTTATGGTGAATTGTACCTTATAAATACAGTATGTGACTCTTTTAACACCATTAGAAGGTATCCATGTCGCTGTGCAAAGTATGTAAATCACTGTGAAGACTTTAAAACTTAAGATGTTTGACCCAGTATGCGTGTCAAAAAGCGGACGAGTCTAAAGCAATGACTGTACAACCGAAATGTTGCCAGACGTCTGATTTTGAGAGGATGGGCCATCCTCTATTTCAGCTCCACTCATCTTGGTCTGCTAACATTACTGTGCTGCAATCTGAACTCACGTGTGACAGCAGGTGGAACTAATAAGAGAAAATGTACGTCATATCGTAATCAAATCGTCATAACGCCACAATGCATATTGTGACATTTTTGCATCACAATAAATCGTACAACGATAAATCGTTACACCCCTAGTACTTAATAACAAAAGATATACTATGTGACATCACAGTGTTTCAGTGTCACTTCTCACGTGTGTTTGGTTGCGAGACAAATATTAGTTTGCAGACAGAGACAAAATTGTCAGCGATTCTTCCTATTGTAAAGTCATGCAGTGTGAAACCCCTTGTCGCTAAACCATCTTGCAGTGTAAACGCAGCAGCGATGGAATTTCACGTTTAGGATTAATCCGCGGGTCACATTTGTTTCGAATTATGAGTTGTTATCTATAAAAATAAAGGATCAACTATGATCCACAACACCCTTAGTTTAAGGTAACATAAAGACAGCTTGACTTTAATCCCTCTTTGTTGCATGGTATTTGGAGCAGCTGAGCTGAGTACACCTTCATGATACCTTAACCCAGAATTAGTGCAAACTAAACTTAAACCTAACTACCAAGCCAGCTAATGGCTTCATGGTTTCATGGTACAGGCCCCTGATGAAGCCCTGCCAGTTCTACAACAGAAATCAGCTAGAAAGAATTACTGAAAGCCATTATAATAATAGACATGCTAAATTAATATCCGATCCCGCTTTAGCATCCGGTTTCACTTTCCTCCATCAAATCAATAAAACCACTCCATATCTCCTCAAAACTGTAACATCATAGTTCCTTTTCAAACATAAGTAAAGTGCCAAGTAGGACCATCACTTTTTAATATGTTATTGAAAAATTCATATGCCTGTTTAGCTTAGAAAGTGGTCTGCATCAATAACTGCATTAAACGTTGTTAATCAATACTGATGTAGAGAGAACTAGCAACACGTTGACACGCGCTACGTCAATATAGCCTACATTCCCAGCAGTGCATCCTAAAAGTCCAGTGGGTCATGGCAAATCACTTCCTCCTGAATAATATATTGAGCAAAGCATTCACACAAACGGGGGAGATGAGCACTACAGTTATCGAAAAGCAAGGCCAAGGACCAACTAAATGGCCCGATAAAACCTCCCATCCATCCTTATTCCCAAAATCAATTGCAATCACCTCATCCAGGGGTCAGAAGAGAGGGTTTGTCTGCACTCAGATACTCACACTCACTGTACTGCTGTAGTTGGGAGAATTCGGCTGGGCTCAAACACACCCAGTCTCCCATCTCGCCGATCAGGACAGGAGAAAACAGGCCGATCGTCCTCAGGTCAGGGATGAGAAGGAGACACTATGATCTGGCATGGTCACATCTCCTTCTATTGTGAGCAGATGGCGAATTGGCTTCCCCGACGTGAAATTTTGAAAGGACGGAGCGACGTGAGGAGCAGGACGGTGTGAAGGAGAGGTGCGTCGTGCCACCGGTTGGAGCAAATGATGACCTGTCAACCAGCGTGATCTGTAGAGAGAAAGGGAAAGAAAAAAATGATTTAGAGCACTCTCAAAGCTGACATAAGGTTATCGACTCATGTCAAGCATATTTATTACAAGGTCTATGAATGTAGCAAATGGGCCAGTGACAACAATGCCTGTGTGTCTGATATATCTTTATTGTTTCTCCAAGAGAGATCAAATGGAGATGAAATTTAGACTATAGGATGAGTTCTGGTTTTCCATATGAGTCTCTGTTTTAGGCCGGGGAGTTTTTTGGTGGATAGAAATATACCATGCCTGTGAATGTTCTAAATATAGACACTCCTGTGGTTTCAAAATTTTTACACAAGACAGTCCTCCTGCTCCTGTTGTCTTTAAAGGGCCATGAAACCCCCTTGTTTCAGCAGGGTGTTTTCACACCTCTACTTTGGAAAAAGTCAGAAAAGTGGGCGTGTCCAGCTCTGTTTAGGGGGGAGTGTCGGAGGAACTAAAGTGGGATGGTGTGGGAGTGTCTATTTGGGCACGCGCGAGTTTCAGAGTCAAAATACACACACAAAAACACACACACGGGAGAAAGTGATGGTGTTTACATGGACATCTGTAGTCGAATTGTTTGCCAAATTATTAAATGGTGGACTTTAACTGCAGTTTGGCTCTTTCATTCAGGGAATTCATTCATGTCCCTCGTGACAATTGAGATATTTGATTCGAGGAACTGCTCTAAGCGTGTATTTTTCATGCAATGTTTGATACCGCACGGCGAATGAGAGAAAAAAAACCTCCGCATTTCCCAGAGACTTAGATGCACACAGCAGGTAGTGTCAGAAAGCCGCGTGTGTTATTCCGGTCACTAAATGCGGCGAAAATTCTACACGAGGTTAAAGTTTGGTCGTGGTGCTAACATGTTTTCACTCGGTGCAATAGTTAACTTAGTTCGATACGAACAAACTGAATAAACAAAGAGCACTGGTCGCTAACTTACCAAATCTGTAGAGACAGGACAATCACCAGCAACTAGAGCCGCGTCTTTATTAAGAGAAGACTACAAGCGAATCCGGATCTCAGCGTTTGCAGATGAGAACAGCTCTCAGGTAAACAATAATCCTCCTTAGACACGTAAGTTATTGTTGTCGAGCGTCGCGTACACTGTTAATCCACACGGTTTGGTTATTACTCAGCCTTACTCATGCATTAATGCATCACACTGTAAGACGTAATAAGACACACTCTGGTACAGGCGTCCAGTCTGCACGCTGGAATACAACGCTATTATATCATGGCCGCGACGCAGCTTCAAAAATTTGTTTCAAACCGGAAGTACGAATTTGCTTAAAATACTGCAAAAACAACCAATTTACACTTTTTAGCGAAATATAGGTGTCCTAATAGTGTTTTTAGCAGTGTGGGACACATATACGACTGTCAACAGCTCAAAAAAATGTGTTTTGGTGTTTCGTGACCCTTTAAACCTTTTAACAGTCTTTGAACTAGGTATTTAGTAATCTTAAAAAAAGTAAAAAAAATAAATAAATAATGAGTAACTAGGTTGATTAGGTTAAGTAGACAATATAGGTTGATTATTAGGCAAGTCATTGGACAACAATCAAAATAATCAATAATAGAGCCAATCAAATAAAATAATTTATATTTCATTCATTCATTTTCTTTTCGCCTTAGTCCCTTTATTAATCTGGGGTCGCCACAGCAGAATGAACTGCCACTTTATCCAGCATGTTTTTACGTAGCGCATGTCCTTCCAGCTGCAACACATCTCTGGGAAACATCCACACACACTCATTTCACACACATACATTACGGACAATTTAGCCCACCTAATTCACCTGTACCACATGTCTTTGGGCTGTGGGGGAAACCAGATCACCCGGAGGAAACCCACGTGAACGCAGGGAGAACATGCAAACTCTACACAGAAACTCCAATTGATCCAGCCGAGGCTCGAACCAGCGACCTTCTTGCTGTGAAGCGACAGCACTACCTACTGCGCCACCATAGTTTTTTCTGTTTTTAAAGAAATTTAATATGACTATAAATTGATATTCTATTTTTATGCTATTAATATCAGCCCTAAATATCCTTTTAATATAAGAATTGATTTCATTTCAGCAAAAATAAAAGAAATGAGACTTTACACAAAAGAAAACATACAATAGGGAAATTTCCTTGCTCTTTTAAGCAGCACTTGGGAAAAGAGTGAAAACGAATACAAGTTTCATATAGGAAGACTAATCACTTTACCTTCAACTGTACCTGTTTTTGTGGTAGCTGTGATTACTGTTTAAGTTTAGTCTAAATATGTCTGTTTATATTCACTCATCAATGACATGCATACATATCTTTATTCATCATACGTTTATGTATATGTAAGTATGTGCATACTGGGATATTTGCACAATATCTCATTCATTTTCCTTCGGCTTAATCCCTTATTTATGAGGGGTTGCCACAGCGGAGTGAACCACTAACTATTCAAGCATATGTTTTATGCAGCGGATGCCCTTCCAGCTACAACCCAGTACTGGGAAACACCCATACACTCTCACAATCACATGCTATGGCCAATTTAGTTGATACAATTCATCTTTACCACAAGTCTTTCTACTGTGGGGGGAAAACCAGAGCACCCAGAGGAAACTCAAGCTAACACTATGAGAAAATGCAAACTTCACAAAGAAATGCCAACTGGCTCAGTCGGGACTTGAACCAGTTGCCTTCTCACTGTGAGGCGACAATGCTAACCACTGAGCCACCATACCATCTGCACAATATTTGCTTTTGAGCAATGAAAAGAGTCTAGAACACCTACAATTGATAAAATTATAGTTACTGTAAATGAAGTAAATTATTTAGCACAAAGGAAAACTAAATCTTTTTATGGACTACAGCTTTAATTTTAGCATGCAAACAAATGAAATGCACTAAAAGCTCAAAGGAAATTAAGTATGCAGTGACTACAATACGTGCTGTTGTGAATATTTCATTACTTACCCGCTGTATGTGGCCATTTTACTTCATATACATGATTTTTCTCTTATATAGAACACACAGCTGAAACCAGAATTATTAGCCCTTCTAATAATAAAGAAGATTTCTTTTAAACCCATTTCTAAACAATGGTTTTAAAAATCATTTCTTAAAACTGATTTATTTTATCTTTTTACTAGATATTTAGGTAACACTTTATTTTGATGGTCTGAGTAGTAGACTGTCTGCTTAATATCTGTTGATACTGCTCCTTAAACAGACATTTAACTGACTATAAAAAAACTTTACAAGAACATGTCAACCTACACTAACCCAAACCCCAACCTAACATTCTACTTATAATCTAATGAGACTTAGTTGGCATGTAGATGTAATGTAACTTAAATTCAACAAACGGACAATCAAAATAAAGTGTCTGTTATTCTAGTGAAAATAAAACAAATAAGAAGTAGAAAGAAGTAGAAAGAAAAAAAATGATAGTAAATACTGTGAAAAATTTAATGCTCTGTTAAACTTAAATATTATATATATTATATAATGTTGTATTATAATTATATATATATATATATATATATATATATATATATATATATATATATATATATATATATATATATATATATATATATATACACATATACATATATACACACTACTATATATATAATAATATTATAACTACATGGTTTCCGCTGCATTTATTCTTCCATGACGGGGTGCCACACCAAAATTCATTCCCCGCCACGGCAACAACAGTCGTTGTTGTTTTTGTTTTTTTAATAGTTGGTTAGAAATCGCAACAAAACGTATTAAAAGGTGAGTGAATTATAACAGTGCAAACTTTTCTGTAACAGAAGTCGTGCTGTGCGTTGTTTAACCCTTTAAGGTTACATGCTGTCTTACTGACTGACAAGGCTGCATGATGCGTAAGCCAGCAAACATGAAGTAGTTTTCAGTTATGATGAACACAGTTTCCATAATTATATTTTATAGATAAAGGTCTATGGTTCTGCATACAATGACTTTATCTATCTGGAGTTTATAGCCGTTTCACATCTGCATCAATGCCATTCTGTAGGTCTATTGGAGACGTTCATAAATATTTAAATCTACTAAGTGTTGGAGACATACAGGTACTTGTTACATAAATGCACTAAACCATACTTCAGCAGCATTTATTTGAGAGCGCACAAAAAAATATGCACTTAAGCAGCGTATATTTGAGGGAGCGTGCATGAATTTTGTGCATGAACAAAGAAATCAGCGTGCAAGCAAAGATATTCGCATGCTCTTATGAATGCGATATCCATTTGTAATACTGTGTTCACAGCATTTGTCAGTGAAATAACGCCATAGGTAGTTGGAAGATCTGTGTAAAAAGCTTACCGCCACAGCTAGAAAAAATGAGGAAACACTATATATATATATTGCATTTCCCTTTCTTCTTTATAATTTCCCTTTTTGATTACAGCAATAATTAACGGCTACATTTCTCTCTTTTGTTTACATTTAAGAGATTACACAATAAAACAAACGAAAAAACATGAACTTGAATATGTATTTAAACCAAACACAGTAGAAAAGACCACTACACAAAGCATTTTCTGAGTAATAAATTTTTACTCCAGGGAGCCATGATCAAAACAATCTTGTTTATTTTGCCTTTATTTTTGACAAGGTGCACAAGTCGTACTGTTTTACCCTAAGTTGGACATTTGGTTCGCTCCAGTACACCCAGTTAAAACCGCATAGCAGCGCTTCTCCATAGAGTTCAAAGGGCCACTCAGCAAATGACTCACATGGGCCTGGCCTGCTTCTGTGCTCAGCACGCCACAACAATCAATGTGCCTCTCTCTCTCTGTCTGCTGAATACTCTCGTTCTGACTCATTTCTACTCTCTCCTTCTGTCTTGCTCCCTGTTCGGTCACTCCCAATGAGTTCGAGCAGAGTGAAAGATCAACAGCAGTTTGCCAGCACATCCATGGGGAGGGAAGAAACGGACAAAAAAAAATGCGCATGAGAAACTGCCATGATGAAAAGAGGAAGAGACAAAAATCAATGGAGTTGATAGGGCTGCAATGAGTTACAGCATGCCAGGGAGTAAGTTCATGCCCAGTGGTTTAAAAAGCACACAGTGACGTTTGCAGTACAGAAGAAAAAAATGAGCTAGAGGGATGCTTGAGACAAGTAATTCAAGCAAATTATACTATGTCATGTCAAAATCAACAAAAAAGGGTAATGCTTTAGATTGGGGAACATATTTTGCCTTCAATAAACTCTGTAGTTGTGATTCATGTTTAAGTATGCTGGGGAATCTAGAAATGTTTTCTGGTTTTCTGGTGACATAAGCGTTGTCAGTTAGTAAAGGGATACACAATTAGCAGCAAAAATGAGTTTAGATAGATTTGCTTTACTAAAAATGCAGCAAGTAAAACAGTAAATAAAATTATTAAAAAGTAATGAAACATCTACAGTACTTGATTTTAAATGTTGCTTGAGATTCTATTCAAGTAAATGAACTTGTGCACTATACAGTTCTTACCAGGTCTAGAAAATATGACCATATCACCCCAATTTTATCCTCCTTACACTGGCTGCCTTTTAAGTTCTGTATTGATCATAAAATATTGCTTCTTACCTATAAAGCTTAATGTAAAATAATCTAGCTCCTATTTGTCTAACCAACCTTCTGCTCCCTACAATCCAACCCGCTCTTTAAGATCTCAAAACTCAGGGCTTCTGGTAGTACCTAGAATAGCAAAGTCTACTAAAGGAGGTCAAGCCTTCTCATTTATGGCTCCTAAACTCTGGAATAGCCTTCCTGATAATGTTTGTGGCTCAGACACACGTTCTCAGTTCAAAACTAGATTAACTAGATACCTATCTTTTTAGCAAAGCATACAAACAGGCTGTCTCCTGAACAGATGCTGTGGTGGTAATGGAAAAGCGGAGAGCATAAGTCTGATTCCTGAAAGACCACAGTGACAGACGAGTCTTCGCATTGATCTCGTGGGCCAGCCTGAACACCGTTGGTGACCTCCTCACCTGCAGCTTCTTTATGATGGACGTCCAGTGTTCTCCAACCTCTGGCGCCTGGACTGCAGCTCTGCACAAGACTTTTGGCCAAAAGAGAAATGGTCGTGCCCAACTGAGCCTGGTTTCTCTCGAGGTTTTTTACTTCACTTTCCCATTTGGTGAAGTTTTGTTCCCCACCACTGTCGCCACTGGCTTGCTTGGTTTGGGACTTGTGGAGCTGACTTTTAAATATAAAATATATGGACGTAGTATCCGTGACGTCACTCGTAGGTTTCTAAAGAGCGCAAAAGAAGCCACAAGTTCGCGCGTCATCACACCCACGGCGGGATACCACACAAGGGCAAAGAGGCGGAGAGTGAGCGGAGCTACAGACACCTGCTGGCATTTAGTTTAGACCTGGTTCAGACACACTTTACTTTGGGAGAAATGCTTAATACTTTATCACCTGTGACTCGTTTGTATTCTGACCACTTGTGCTTGGTTGTATACTATATCAATAAAGTGTTTAGACTTTTAAAAACACTGCTGTAACACATTGAGCCACTAAACATTGTTCTTATGGGGTTTTTCAACAGGAGGAAAACAGGAAGAATTACTTCCAAACACTTCAGATATAGTCTGTGTTAGTGAATGTAAGACTATTGATGAAATCCAGCATAACACTGTATGACAATGCTTCAAATGACTGTTCTAGAGCCTACAGCTAATCAATCTGACAGATTCTGAAGTGCATTACAGCTCTAAATACAAATATAAACGATAAATGATCTTAAATAAGAATAGTATATAAGTATATAACTTTACTCACATGGGAAACGGAGGCCACGTGAATGGTTTGTGAGCACAATTAAGTGCACTCAGTATGCCATGCCATCTAATAATTGTAGGAAACAAGTCCAAAAGGCAGTTGACTGTGTAAAGCCACATAAAACAACACAGAAATACGATAAACATGCAGAGTTCAGTGGCTAATCTGCAGGATTCAGCTGAGGTGACGTGACGGCGACCAACGAGACCTAGCTGTCACTCAAGTGGCCACGCCCTTAATTATGCAAACTTAATATAACTTAATATAAAGGAAACAGATAAGTTATAAAAAAATTCACCCCCTCACAGTTGTCATGAAGGGTAATATTAGCTGTATTAACCAAAATCTTTTTTTGTACCAGGCTGTAAACACCTTTTTTTCTGCTGTAAATTTGGCCATTCTAACAGTGGGCTCAATTGAAATTTGCTCTGTTTTGGAGCCAGAAGCGGCCAGGACTAGCGGAATTTCGGATGAATTGCAGTTTTAGTTACTTCCGTATTGGCTTCCTGAGGGAGAGCGGGAGATTGCCGCTTGCCTGTGTGCGGTGCACATGCATTGCTCCTGAAGAGGTAAGAGAAAATTAATGTTTTTTTTTTTTTTACTTTAACCCACTGAAAGTAAACAGTGTATAAAATTGTTAAAATAAATGAAATTATTGTAAAAAAAATGTATATGTTTTGTTTGTCGCATATAGATAACTATTTATGTGATGTGGGTAAATAGTGTCTTTCAATGCGGCTACCATTGCAAGTATATTTCAAACCTGTGAGAAACACTGATAGTATTGTATTTGTAATATTTAACGTTTACGTTTTTGACATGTTAGGAGTGAAGTTTATTTAAAAAAAAGATTGCATTAAAACAGTATGTTAAATGTTATATTCCAGTTTTTTACTCAAATGCATTTTTTTAAAACTGTCGGGGGGAAATGAAGAATTAAGTTAGGCAAAACAAGAAACCATTTCAGACCATGGATCTCAAAACCATGTCTGTAACGTATGTGTGAAACGGGCTATATATATTACCTGGATTCTAAAGGTTCAAAATTGCCTTTAGAGTTCATTCTTAGCCATTCATATTTATAATCGAAACATTTTTATTGAAGTTATTGAAATGTACAAAATGTCTTCGAGGAAGATGATAATGTTTTTTTGTAATAAAAGAAAAAATATATCATTTTGATTCAATAATTTTTCCCCCCAAAATTGTACCTGTGCACTTTAAGATTGATTTTGTGATTTAGGGTAACATTTAATTAAAAGTTTAATATTTTAATGGCTTTGAAGTTAGCACACACATTGTATATATATATATATATATATATATATATATATATATATATATATATATATATATATATATATATATATATATATATATATATATATACACTGTGTGTTAGATTGATTTGAATGTGACTTGCTAGACCAAGCTACGACTTGACCTGACTTTAAATAAGCAGTGATTTGACTTGACTTGAGACTGACAAAAATTGACTTAACTTGCGTGAGACTTGAAGGTTATGACTTGAGACTTGCTTGTGACTTGCACATGTGTGACTTACTCCCACCTCTAGTAAAATGTAATTAAATTGCATTTACCCAGTAAAATCATGTTATTTAACTGATGTCATATTTTGTATGGTTAACTGTTAGTTAAAAATAGCACCAGCACATCTGCATGTTCAACATATTTATTTAGTTTTCCTAAGCTTGACTGTTAGGGTTTGACTTTGTGTAACAAATTACAGCCGCACAAGCAAAGGAAGCAAAAACTTATAAATGGATGACAGAATGAAACCACCAATAAAGTTCAAATTACGGCAGTCAGTTGTAGGTAATGAAGATAAAGATCTTAGTGTAGGTGAGGGAGTAACTGTATTAAAACACAGAGAAAGGCAGAGATTATTAATGAGTGGAATCTTGACTGTTATTACTCATATATACTCAAAATGAATCATCCAATTCAACTCAACTCAACTCTCTGCTTTGTCTACACAATTGCACTTTCTTGAGAACAGTGAATGGACAAAGAGATTAAAAGTGCTGTTATTGTGCCTAACTACTTGATACCACAGTTCTAAACACAATATTAGTTACACAATACATATTGGTATATATTTAATGTATTAAAACATTACTTATACATCTGAGCCAATGTAATCACAAATGTGCATACTGCTTAGAGGGAATAGTCAAGAATTCAAATCTCTGAACATTAGCATGACAGAAAGGGAATCTCTCATAGAGATGTCTCTATAGGGCTGCACGATAAAAAAAATAATTAAATAAATAAATCTTTCTGCGATACATATTGCGATATTAAGTATAATTTTACCAGATGATGGTAAATGGCTCAATATGGTAACAATTCATAATTTTAGGACAATTTTTAGAAAAGTAAAATATGCTAAAATTAATATACTATATTAACTATATATATATATATAACTATACTATACTATATTATAAGTAAAATATGCATAAAATATACTAAAACAATCACAAACGTTGATAAATACAGTACAGCAAAGATACAAACTAAATAAACAGTATGTTATGGATTTATGGAAGTCTAACAGTATACAGTGCAACATGTAAAATGAACCAGTATAGTCTTCACTGTGTTTATACATAAATACAATTACAACTAAAAGTTACAAACATTGCTCATATCCTGCAATGTGACTATTGCAGATTGCGCACATTGCGATATCAATGCTGAATCGATATATTGTGTAGCCCTATTCTCTATGAATACAAGTATATGGTTTACACATTATTATTACCAAGTACTTTTTCTTTTAAAGTATATATATTGTACATAGTAGGTCTGATGGATTTTAAAAGAATAATACACAGAATTACATGGCACTCCTGCATAAAACTCATCAGCAAAACTAAGGAAACAAGATGCTAATTGAAAAATTGCTTTAAATTAATTTTGATTACCGACGGTTATCTTTGTATAATTAAATGATCGGTCCAATAATAAAGAATCATGCAAGCCTGTCTGCTATTATATGGAAATAATAGAAAGACTAGTAAGAGAGTAATAACCCATCAAAACATTGACATTATAGTATTCTGTAAGCATAGAAATGTTACAAAAGAAACCCTTTAGAGACGTCATTGATTTTCCTCCATAACTCATTTGTATTCAGAATGATTTGTTGGTGCATATACAGTATCAAGGGCATATTTTCTGTAACCATTTGTGAATTCAGAGCAAACTTTCTTTTTCTCTTGTGGAAAATTTCACACACACAGCCAAAAATAGACCTGAACTGTTCCTATGGGACACTGTCCAACGCAATAGCTCTGAATTACACACAATATTTTTGATTCCCAAAATTAAACTCTCCTTTCAGCCAGCCAAACATGACATCAATACACATGATCTAGGATAAATAATAGAAAAATGTGTCATAACTGTACTAATCCACTTGATAAACATGTGCCAAATCATTACAACAACACTGTAGCTGACAAAAATAGTTTGGAATTGAGCCCTAGTGCTCAATAGTGAGAGGCTTGAATTCTGGCTACTGTTAAAATGACTCTTATCCCACACTTAGATTCACAATTAAGCAAAGGTTAGCTACAATTTGCAAGGTGGATTAAATAACCAAGCTTATATTTTTTATATTTCGCAAAGCTTTAGAGTGAGATTAAAACATTCCTCTGTGTGCTATTCTGGATGGGCTAAGAAAAAAGACTAATGTTTCTAAACAAAAAACATGTTTTAATTCATTGAACTACATTTGATACCTGTTACATCTTTACTCTGCATTCCACTCTGTCTAGGATATAGTCGTGTCCACACAGGCTTCAAAGTGCACTCAATCGTGGATGAGTGCAGATGGGCTGCGTTCCGCTTCACTTTTATATACAAAGTCCCGAAATTCCCTAAGGATTTAGCCTCATGGGAATCCTTCCTGCCATTCTGAAGTGTGTTCCACTTGATGAAGTGGATAAGGGAAGTTTATATGGACTGATCCTCAAAAACCTTGAAATTTGGAGGGGCAAGTATACTCATCTACACTTCTGATGCCTTGAGATGCCTTGTTAAATCTCAAACTTAAGTAGAGGAGAGGTTTATTTTACTTAAATTGAGTGAATGAGCTATCAACAGAGTAACCTATTTTGCTTACGAGTTGTGTTGTGGATGAAATTATATTGGCAGATATGTACAGTATTTTGTTGTATTTTGAAGCTATAATGTAAAGTTAAAAGCAGTCATGAATAGCAAACTCTGCATAAGCAGATGTCCTATCGCTGAGCTTTAACTGCAATTTTTACTGAAGAGAAAGGACAACACTAAACATAGCGTTGTCCTTTCTCTTCAGTAAAAATTGCAGTTAAAGCTCAGGGACATGAAGCTTAAACATACATTAAATACAATATTCATAAGCTTACAGTTTTACCTCAAATTACCTCAAATTACAAATTTATATGACACATTTCACAAGAAATGTGATGAATTGACATAAGGTACAATTAAATATACCTCATTCCGCTTCAATGTGGCACTAAATAAATTTATCTTTTGTATATCCTGCATTTTGCATTCTGACGAGCTCTAAAGTGGTGGTTGAGTTGTTGTTTAGTGACGTTTTGAAAACAAACTGGTGGAGCTTACTTTGACTTTTGCTATGGAGTAAAACGTTTTAAACCTTATAAATTGGCAGTCATAATTTTCTAAAACTTTAAAATTTGTTGAATGATTACTATCAGATTGTTTTTTTTTTTTTTTTTTTAAGAATAATTATTTCTTAAAATGTTTTTTTATATTATACCAATCCTGTTTGCACTAGTTTCATTTCCCTGCTACCTTCCAAACAATTTAAAGTGAATATTTTATGTCTGCTAAAATACATTAGAAATGTAAATTTATTATTCACCAGCCCACCCGCAATCCTCCCGGTGCTCCCGATGACCAGTCTGCAACAATCACTAGAGTGTGTATTGTTAAAGACTGAACTGTTGCTTGTACTTGCACTGCAGTGCACTGGTCTACAAGCCCTGCCTCTCCTCTTTAGGAAGGTTCTTGAATCCCCATGATGACAAACATTATGTCATGCTGACAGTTTGTGCACCACACATTTTTCCATGTAGGAGGTGAGAAAAAAAACAAATTCCTTGCTGTCTGGAACACATCATAAGTATACTTTGGCTTAAGTTTTTTCATGTCAAGCTTTTTAAAATGCCCCCACTTCATACTCTGGAGAAAATCAAACAGAATGCTTTTGCCTCTGAAATCCAATTTATATGTGTGTGTGTGAATTAAGGTTATCTATAAGCTAGAGACAGCATTCACATTTAGAAAACCATACAAAACTTCTAATTTCTCACTTCAGCCAAATGACTTGCTGTGTATTTAAGCTCCACCGTAAAAAAATAATAATTATTATATATATATATATATATATATATATATATATATATATATATATATATATATATATATATATATATATATATATATAGTGCATCTGGGAAGTATTCATAGCGTTTCCCTTTTTCCACATTTTTTATGTTACAGCCTTATTCCAAAATGGATTAAATTTATTGTTTCCTCAAAATTCTACACACAATACCTCATAATGACAATGTGAAAAAAGGTTTTTGAAATAATTGCACATTTATTAAAAATAAAAAACCTGAAAAATCAGATGTACAAAAGTATTCACAGCCTTTGCTCAATGTTTTGCTGATGCACCTTTGGCAGTAATTACAGCCTCAAGCCTTTTTGATTATGATGCCACAAGCTTGGCACACCTGTCTTTGGGATTTTTTGCCCATTCCTCTTTGAAGTACCTCTCAAGCTCTATCAGTTTGGATGGGAAACAACTGTGTACACTGTACAGCCATTTTCAGATCTCTCCAGAGATGTTCAATAGGATTTAGTTCTGGGCTCTGGCTGGGCCACT
The DNA here is from genome assembly GCF_052040795.2 of Danio rerio. NCBI lineage: Eukaryota > Metazoa > Chordata > Actinopteri > Cypriniformes > Danionidae > Danio > Danio rerio. The sequence goes on along the minus strand of NC_141029.1, from coordinate 24,345,320 downwards.
CAAGGACATTCACCAAGTTGTTGTGAAACCACTCCATTGATATTTTGGGGTGTGCTTTTGGTTAATTTCTTACTGGAAGATGAACCGTCACCCCAGTCTGAGGTAAAGAGCAGGTTTTCATACAGGATGTCTCTGTACATTGCTGCATTCAGCTTTTCCTCTATGCTGACTGCTCTTCCAGTTCCTGCTGCTGAAAAACATTACCACAGCATGATGCTGCCACTACAATGCTTCTGTCACGATCACCAGTGATCTAAGAAGATCGGTGGTACACACTAACATTCACATGAACTACAAATCCGACATGTTATGGACTATATATTCAGTCATGCAACATACACACACACCTGCTCCAACTCATCATTGGTTGCAAACACTGACACAGCTGAAGTTGCTTACAGACTGATTACTTGGACTATAAGTATAGCACAAACACACACAATGTTGCTGAGTATTGTTTACTGTATAGTAACATTACAACGTGTTTCCTTTGTCTTGCTTTGCTTTGTTTTTGATCCTTGTCTCGTTTATTTGTTTAATCTTGTTTGCTGCCTGCCTTGTGACATCTGCCTGTTATTTTGACTACAACTCTGGTTTGCCCCTGTATTGACCACTGATTACCTGACCTTGCCAATTAACCTGCATTTGTCAGCGTTACTTAACTGTTTTGAAAAACTAACATCTACACATTTTTCTATGTTTCACAGACAAAAAAAAAAAAAAAAAAAACTAGAAGCATATAGTTAAGAAATTAATTTGATGAATTTATATTTAATTTAAACCTTATTATATTATATTATATTATATTATATTATATTATATTATATTATATTATATTATATTATATTATATTATATTATATTATATTATATTATACAGAGGGTCATCAACACAAGTAATGCAATAAACATTATTTATCAAAATGAGATGAAACAAACATGTAATGTACAGTACATAACTGATAAGTAAAAAAAATAAAAATAAAAATAATAATTGCAACAAATAAAGCACAAAAAACAAAGCATCATCCAGGGAATTCCGTGAAATTTTGTTATTCACTGTATATATAAAGGAAATTAATTTAGTTAATGGGTTACGCTTTTTTTAATACCCTTTTTACCTTTAAAATGACTGCCATTTTGTTTACAGTGTTTTCATCAAAATTACTGAGCAATCACATGCTCTCTAATATCTAAATTCATCACAATTGCATTTTTCTGTATGGTGAATGGCACATAGAGGGTAAGCAATACAGACAATGTAAATATGCTTTCCACTATGGTAAATTAAGTCTACTGTCAAGTGAACCACATGAACACAGTCTGTACATACATAGCTGTGTGGTCTTATTATGGCACGACAGTTTGAATTGGATCATATGCGAGTTGGTGCAGGCCAAAAAACATATCAGACCAGTTTGAAGTCTACACTTCATGCTGTATTTTAAAGACATCTTAGCATTGCATTTATAGACTGCAGCTATCATGAGTCAAATGTACTTTAACTCAATGACACTGATTTGCAGATTTGTGATAGAAACTACATTTTCTCAGATATTTACTTTAAAAAGGAGAGAAAATTCCATCACGTCAAACAAAGCTGTGCAAGGTACTTCAATGATAAAAAAAAATGTCTATTGAGAAACAGTTCTAAATTATTGAATGGTGCAATATTATATAAAGTTCATCATTATGATTGGATAAACATATAATGTCAAAACATTTCTTTCCATAATGCTTTTACCAGCAATCACATTCCAATCACCATTTAAAGACAATGAATCAACAGATCATTTGTGACAAACAAATGAGTTATGAATTATCAAAAAAAAAAGAAAAAAAGAATGAAAAGAAAAAAAGAAAAAAAGAAAGAAAGTAGATCAGTGTGTACGTGTTGTTTTAATTGTGGTTAGTATGTTCTCACCAATTAGGACATGTTCCTTAATTCAACACTCCAATCAGTCAATCAGATTTATGGGATCATTTTAGAGTTTATGTTAAGTTTAGGCTTAGACCAAGACAGCTAGAGTTATGTGTTTTCACACCATTGTTATCGAACTATAAATTCCTCTGATATTGGGAATAATTTACAGTTAGGGTTAGGGATTAGGTATGGGTTATATTTTCCAACAGGAATGATGTGGATCATTTATCATGTGGATGTGTGATTAACTTGTAAAGCTGCTCATCGATGGATTTGCTCTTGTGTTCAGACTTTCAGCAGTGAAACTTAAACTAAACTGAACTGAATTAAACTGAACTTTAACTCTGAAAACTGGACAGACAGTTTCAATTAACTAGAATTTCAAACTGCTTTGAAACGATCTGCATTGTAAATAGACTATAGAAATAAAGATAAACTGAATTGAAAATTGAACATAAATATTAGTCCAGGGTTTCTGCAGGATTCAGCAAGCTAAATTTAAGAATTCTTAACACATTTTTAAGACCATCATGAATGAAATTTTAGACTCGTACAGGGCAAAAAGCTAAGGAGTTTTCCGAATGGCCCAGTTGGAAAAAAAAATGTATATGCCCTATCAAACTTTATAATTAAATACATTTAAAAATACCTTCATAATAATTAATAATTTAAAAAAATAAAGCTTTTAGTTAATTCTGAGCAAAATATTTTAAGTATTTTAAGTTGTCTACATACACTTTATTTCAACATAACCTTTCTGACAAAAAAAAATTGAATGATGTTTTTAAGGTTTTAAAACCTATAATAAAATAAATGTCTGCACAACAGTCTGTTATGGTCAGCTTCCTCAGCAGTAAATACATGGAGAACTTTTAAACAAATGTTATTGTAAGGAAAATAATTACACCATTATGGTTCAAGTTTTATTGAGATGGATTGTTGGTGATTGAATGGGTATTGGCCAGATTGGGTAGCTGTATATATTTCTTTATTTAACCAGATAAAAACCCATTGAGATCAAGATCTCATTTACAAGTGTGACCTGGCCAAGAGGTCTGCAACACATAACTTAATAAAAAATAATAATCAATAAAAAATAAGATAATATAAAAATACACTTTACAGTAACATTATAGTGTGTTAAAAACACATTCATTGAGAAATTTACTGTTGTTGTTTATTATAAAGGATAGAGCAAAATGATTTATTTGGGATAAGCTCAGACATTTTTTGTTTTGACTAAAGAGTAATGCAGGACGAGGGGGTGGAATGACTAAAGGGTCGCCCATTTCAGTTCGAACCCAGGGAACCGTCAAATAATAAGATTCACTTAAACGCGGCATACTGGCTTTTTGACTTATGAGGAAGAGAACTTGGGTATAAAGGCACAGGAGCCAGAAGAGCCTTGTAGACCTGAGTTATCCAGTGGGTGTACCTTCTTACATTCTGAGAAAGCCACTCAGCTTTGGCTTACAGTTCACAATGGTGAGTTAGTATACGCCAGCCTTTAACAAACCTCAGAGCGCTGTGATAAAGACAGTTTAAAGGCTGAAACCATTTGGTTGAACCATACATACATCATCACCATATTCAATCAATGGTAAAAATGTTGCAGACACCAAATGTTTATGAGGTTTAGGAGAAAAGCAGGATCCATTTCGATAGTAAAACCCAAGCTTATCTCTTAATTTCTGAACCAATATTGCTACATGTGCTTTGAAGGAAAGCTCCTGAACAAGTAAAAAGCCTAAATACTTATAGCTGGACAGAAACTTATAGCTGGATAGCAAGACCTCTTTAAATAAGGGTTAAGAGCTGCAACTCGATATTTCAGTAAATTTAAGACTTTTTAAGGCCTAAAATTTTGTCTTTGAGATTTAAGACATTTTAAGAGTTTTTAGGACACCGCGAACACCCTGTAATTCAGGATCACATGCTACTTGGCAAAATCACATCCACCTGCGTGTGTGCTTTTACAGTTACTTAAAAAAAAAATGAAAGATAATTTTCCAGTGGAATACAATTGCAAAGTCTATATGGTAATTCTCACCCCTAAACCAAGCATGGGCCAATTTGCATAAATACTGAATTTAAACAATCAGATATTGATTCGATGGTTCAAAAATCACCTTTAAACGTTTATAAAAATGCATCTGTTGCTGTTTATCTAAAAAAGTAGGGATGTCCCGATCAGGTTTTTTTGCCCTCAAATCTGAGTCATTTGATTTTGAGTATAGCGATACCAAAACCCGATCCGATACCTCTGTAATACATAAAAAAGAATAAAGAGGAGTGAAGAAACAGATCCAGCATGTTTCTTATTTTTTTATTTTTAATATATTAATATATATATTTATTTAATTCACCTTATTTTAACATTCAACAACTCTGTTAACAAACAGAGCACTTCTTTGAGGTAATTTGACCAATCAAGTAATATATAACATAAATTCTTCACGTTTGGACTTTAGTGAACCAGTCAAAATAAAAAACAATTCTAATATAAAAACAAAAAGCACCTCAACTTAAAATACCTGGCAGGCAACCCCAAGTTTACGCATCTCACAGCTTACTTTGTCAATGTTGACATCATCAACTTTATAATACCTCCAGACCACAGACATACTCGTGCTTTCTGCTTCAAGCTGCCTCCGTGTTCCACTTTGCTGCCATTTAACCAATAGCGTCTCTGCAACAAAGTGATGTCATGCCACAAACGTTGCTGTACTCTGTGTCACCGCATTACTATTGATGTGTCATAAAATAATGAGAATATAGACAGAAGTGATGCCTGTAACAGTAAGCAGTCACCGGCCGATTACCCTCACATGTTTTGGTCATGTTCAAAATTAACAACCTATTGGTCTAATACTTTTAAAATTCTTTCTCAAGCTCTTAATATAAGCATCACTCCTGACCCTCTGGCTGCTCTTTTTGGTTATCTTCCAACCCCAACTACACAAACATCACGACACGTCATTGCCTTTACCACCTTACTCGCCACGCGCGCAATTCTCCTCAAATGGAAACATGTGTCCCATCCATCATCAGAACACTAGATTAAAGAGGTTCTTAATTGCATCTATCTTGAGAAACTGAGACATTGTTTTAAAGGATCACTGAACTTCTTTAACAAAACATGAAGTCCCATACTGTCAGTCATTGAGAACCTTTACATTTCAGGAACTGCTGACTAGAATTTCGAAAGGGAGAAAGAGAGACTTCTAGTTTTTATTTTACATTTTCTGCCTCTGTATTTACTCATATATTTATTTATTTATTTTTTTTTTTTGTATTTATAATTTTTTCAGTTGGCTTATTATTTATTTATCAGTGTCTTGATTTACCGTTACATACTTATTGAAGGCCTCCGAAAATAGCGAGGGGTGGGAGATGGCAGGGATGGTGCATAGGAGGTAGAAAAGTGAAGTTTGATTTAAGAGTTCTACAATTTTTTTTATTATTGCTATGTATTTCATGTCATCTGTTTGCTGATAGGACTTCTGTTTTTCATATACATTTGTAAGTTTGTATAATATCTGAAAAAATGCAATAAAATATTGGAAAAAAAAATAATAATGAGAATATACACACACCTGTGCATATATATTTGAGTCCTGATTGGGAGGTAATGTCCGATTCCGATTGAGTCTAAAACCACGTGATCAGGCCAATTTCTGATCACATGATCTGATCTGGACATCCCTATAAAAAGACTACAGCGCCATGGGGTTTGATCATGTTATTGTAGAGCCTCAAACAGACAGGCTGAAAATTTAGCTGTAGCGAGGTGCTATAATAATTTCCTGCTGCTAGAACACTGTAAGAATTAAATCCACCTGTTCTGCTCTTATAAAACAAGACATGCTGTACTGAGTGCTGAAGGTGGCAAATGGGATGTAGAGTGAAGGTGAAAAGGTGAAGAAAAAGAGACACAACAGAGGACAGAAACTCTTAAGTCATAACCGTCAAGTGAGATGAAAGTTTTGTGGTAAAAATTTTTATTCTAGTATCACCAGACATCGGAAAATGTTTTTGATCCTCCCACCATGCAAACTGCCTTGCACTAAAAATGTTCCTTCCTGTGTGGGTTTCCCTCATTGCTCATAGTATTTTCTGCTGATATGCCTCCATGTTATTACTGTGTAGGACAGAATTCACTAATAGGCCAGTTAAGAAAACGTGTACATTAGGGAAAGGATGGAGAGACAAAGTTAATGGCCGTGGTGTGTGTGTGTGCGCGTGTGTGTCTGTGTGTTAATGGGCTGCTTAAGCCACGTGCTGATCAACAGGATGGGGCCTCCCCTCTGTGCAGAGAGGGATTCTGTTTGCTCACACAGTTGCCTGGCAACCTGACGTCATAAGTTTGCAGCAAGGAGATAAACTGAAAGCTGTTATGGGTTTCTGCATGTGTGTGTATCGGTGCATTATGGGTTTTTGTGCATGCATCAGTACACAAAGAATACACATATTCAGAAACACATTCAGAACACTATTACACAGAATTCTCATACAGTATGTCCTTAAATCTGATACATAAAAATATTATATAGGCTATTAAAGATGTGCCTTGATCTATTTACAGAAACCAATTTCGAATTGTCCATTTACTGTATACTCACAAAACATCTTAATGGACTACTAATGCCAATCCATTAGTACACTGCTTTGAAAAATCTGGTATAAGTAGAACGGCAAAAATGGAATATGGGTCAGTATACACTTAATTTTAAAACTAACAAACTAACCAACCAACCAACCAACCAACCATCCATCCATCCATCCATCCATCCATCCATCCATCCATCCATCCATCCATCCATCCATCTATCAATCCATCCATCCATCTTTCTGTCTGTCTGTCTGTCGTATATAGCTAGCTATCGTCCATTCGTCTGTCTGTCTGTCTGTCTGTCTGTCTAGGTTTCTTTGTTTCCAACTTGATCTCCTCACTATATGTCTCCTCTCTGATGTCAGATGGTTAAAATCGTACCTTCAATAATTGCAAGTAAAACAAATTGGAAATGTCACTGGATGTTTTTTTTTTTTTTTTTTTTTGGTCAAAATATGCTATGCCATAATTGGCTATTAAATGTCAAGGGTTTACTGCTAATGTTTAACAATGAAGAAAATGTAGAAAAAATGAAAAACTAATAATGATGAAAAACTAAATATGATTTTGATACTAAGATTAGGCTGCAGACATAAGAAAATGGTCACAGTAAAGCAATATAATCTGAATTATTGATGTGTCCTCTCACAATCCCAACAGTTGAACAAAACTAGTGTGATTTTCAAATTATTGGTAACATAGTTCCAGAATCCTTCATGCAATAATGTAAACAACTTACTCTAGATACAGTATAACCCAAGTGTTATGCAAAACCAACAATGTGCAATGTTTGTTTTAATATTATTTATTTTTATTTGGCTTAGTCTTTTATTTATCATGGGTTGCCACAGCGGATTGAATCGCCAACTATTCCAGCATATGTTTTTTATGCAGCAGATGCCCTTCCAGCCACAACCCAGTACTTGGAAACACATAGTGAATGTCTTTGGACTGTGTGGGAAACTGAAGCATGCTGAGAAAAACCACGCAAACACTGGGAGATCATGCAAAATAGCCCAAACGGAACTCAAACCAGCAACCTTCATTCTGTGAGGCAATAGTGCTTACCGCTTAGCCACCGCGCCACCATATTATTAATAATAGCAAATAATACAATAAAACAATAATATGATAATAAACGTTCTGTTTGACTTGGAGTTCAGCAATACACAAAAACGACAGTATATCATATCAGTCACATTCAGATGCTGTTATTGTGGGAAGCTATTTAAAGTTCTTACACAAATGGAAAAAATATATACTACCAACAATTAATCTATTCAAGTTGATCCACTGAAAAAATGCATTTGCTTCTGCATTTGGAGTGGAAGTCCTTCACTGTTGATGTCAGTTTGACAGCTTCAGTCGTATTATTTTTAAACACAGCTCTCTTACTGTTAGTCTGCAACGGGGGAATGATTTGCAAAAAGAAAACATCACCCCCTTATTTAATATTTAATTAGAGTTTAAAGTACATCAACATAACAGAAAAGAAATTATGAAAAAAGTTTAAGCAACTTCTGGTTTATGTGGAATTCAAGAATGATATTTATAATAATAACAATAAGGAAATAGATCTAAAAATATATAAAACAAGAGAGTCTGTCACAGTTATAAAAACAAGTATACTTATTTGCAGCAGACTACAGCAGCTGGTTTTGCAAAACTAAGACAATAAACATAATAAAGATGTTAGCTAACACAACATTGCTATCGTTTTACACAAACCAACACATTTTCAACATTGAAAAGTAACCCTATGTTTTTTTTTTTTTTTGTAATTTAAACTTTTTGTACAACCCTAAAGCTGTTTTAGGGGATCTATAAAAATCTTCTAAACACTATAATTTGGATTCACTTAAAAAAAAATTCCAGCTGACAAACAACAAAAACATTGACAGCAAATTATAATCCATTGTGCTTTAAAGAATGCAACCTTTAAAAAGGCAGACAAGAAAACTCCAGCACGTGCTTGTAATAAACAGGAGAGTTATCATGTTTTGGTGTGGATGCTACCGTACTACTGTAGCTATTTTTATGGTTATCTTTACATAGTTGTCATTGTTGGTGTGAATGGGTCTTAAATCACTGGTTTGGAAAAAAAGATTCCATTGTCCATATATGAAGTGATCTCTAAATGGACTCCAGTTAGACGTCATAAATTACCACGCTTGTCAAAGCTGTGGTGCAGTGCAGGACATATATAGGAGCTGGTGGTTCATGGGAACTCAGGTTCAGGCTTCTCTCAGCTACATATTCTTGTCTAAACCGCACCATTCCAGTATAAATAAATGCAAAAATGCTCGGAAATGAATATAAACTATGTGACTCATGATCAATAAGATTTTTTGCAGAGTCAACATTTCTTACTTGCTCAACTACAAAATAAAATACTTATTTTCAATATCAAATTATAAAACTAAACTATTGATGATTAATAATTGATGTATTATTAAAAACGTATCAATATTTTATATTAGCAATTTTGCAACAAATAAACATGTTGTGTATGTACCTCTTATAAACAAGTTTATCACTTCCAAGTTTATTGCAAATCATTTGAATAGTTTATTTATTTATGTATTCATTAAGATCAGTGTTTCTTAATCACATTACTGAAGAACAACCAACACAACAATGGAGAACAAACAAACAGGCATGTTTAAGATGCCTATTTGTCTGTCACACCCATTGCAGGTCATTCAATGAGCTGGTGATCTGAATCAGTTTGGTTAAGGTGACATGGAAAATGTGCAGAGTTGGTGGTCCTCCAGGAACAGGGTTGAGAAACACAGAGCTAGATGATGCTACTGTAGAGACTCTGAGGAAGATTTGGGGATGTTTTTGAAAAGACCCTTTGGAAATTAATACTGATTTGTATTGCTGCTCGATTTTGGGAAAAATCATAATCTTGATTATTTAGGTCATAATTGTAATCACGATTATTCAAAACGATTATCAGTTGAAGTCAAAATTATTAGCGCTCCTTTTTTAAAATAAACATTTCCCAAATGATGTTTAACAGAGCAAGGCATTTTAACAGTATTTTCTGTAATATTTTTTCTTCTGGAGAAAGTCTTATTTGTTTTGTTTTGGCTAAAATAAAAGCAGGTTTAAATATTTTAAAACCTCTTTTAATGTCAATATTATTAGCCCCTTTAGGCAATATACATTTTTGATTGTCTGCAGAAGAAACTACTGTTATACAATGGCTTGCCTAATTGCCTAATTAAGCCTTTGAATCGCACTTTAAATTTGAATGCTTGCATTTTGAAAAATATCTAGTAAAATATTATGTGCTGTCATCATAGCAAAGATAAAAGAAACCAGTTATTAGAAATGAGTGATTAAAACTATTATGTTTAGAAATGTATAAAAAAATCTTCTTTCCATTAAGCAGAAATTGGGGGAAAAGGGTTGCTAATATTCAGGAGGGCTAATAATTCTGACTTCAACTGCAAACATACAGTTATTTTCCTCCCTGCAAATGAAAGAAAAATAAAATACAATAGAATAAAAATATGAAACAAACTGTGCTTCAAGCATCTACTGTAAGAAAAACACTTTAGCTACAAAAGTCCTAGAGTCAAGAGCAGTGAGGGATTTTCTCCTTCTTTCTCCTTGTCACTTTAATGGTTTCTCTTTCACGTGTCTTTTGATCTTCAACTCGTTTGTTTATTACACAAATGAAGGTTAATATGAATAATTAAACACCACATTTTGACACCTATTTGACCATAAAAGTGCTCACATTAAGATGACTTTAGATGTGTGTGCGCTCTGCTTGTCACAGAGTGTGAATGAGACCAAACGCTGACCGCATGCTTTGACTGTGTGTGCGCGCCGCACACACACACACATAAGCATGCAGTCTTTCAAGCTTTTAAGAGCAACAAATGTGTACAACTGAAAAAGGGGCGGTAAAGAATGAAATAATCGTTTATTCTGATTAATGGTTTTTCATAATCGTTAGAAGCCAAAATCGAAATCAGATTTTCGATTAATTGCACAGCCCTTCTGATTTGGTACTAAAAACTTGAAATCTGACTGATATTAACGTAAAAAAATGTTGTGGACCTTAATATTTGTAAGTGAAATTCATAAGATATTTTTCTTCAGAATTTTTGGGTGAATAGAAAGGTTAAAGATGTCATGAAATGCATAGATCGAATACATTAAATTGTACTGTGATCTCAAAATAAAAGGTATATAAGGTATGTGCAAACATTCGCCTGAAATGGTTTTACAGGTCCATTTCCAAGTTTAAGAATTGGCTCTAATATAATATGGTTGGTTTTGACCATTTGGAAGGGTCATGAATATTAATGAGTTTTAACTCTTCCACAACTCATGCTAATGAGTTTGATGCTCACACAAAGACTTACAAACATATACATGTAATACAAATATTGTAACAAATTGAGTAGATTCCTTGTTAAAAGACAATCTTAAACTCAACTAGTGAAGAAGTTTATTTTAGCTAAAAGGATTGAACTTTACTTATGCCAACAGGAAAAAAATGGCTTTCAAAACAAAGAGTCCCACATACATGTACATACTAAGTATAAAAAAAGCTTAAATAAACTTTTAAATTTGAGGGAAATTATGTGGATCAAAGTGTGTGTTTCGTTCTGATTAACATGTTTTAATTATAATTTTACACACAGGTTTACAGTTTGTAATTTAAATGTACTGGGGTGCATTTCCGAAAACCATCATTATCTAACTAAGGTCACAAGTTGCGTTGTTACAAACATGGTTCATTAATTTATCATTTCCCAAATCAATCGTTCCAACGAACATTCGCAAACTGTGCTGCAAACTTGTACGTTTCCAACCACAACTGTAGTTAGAAGCATAGTTTCTGGCTGTGTTTTATTCCCAGTTATCCCCAAACGCCCTCTTTTTTTCCCAAACGTTCTAACATTTAAACTACTATTGACCTATTATTTAAAAGCAGAATTTACATTACAGCTTCAAAGCTTGGGAAAACAAAAATGTATAGCATACGTTAATGCTTTTAATTTACAGTAGGTTATTTATTAAGAAATGTATCTGCACTATATAGCGATGGGTACGGAAACTTGGTACTTTGTCGGTATCGGTGCTAAATTATAAAAGACCGAAGTATCGATAAGCTCTGACGTTAATGGTTCAGCTATTAGTACTGGATAATTATTGCTTAACAAACATTACATAAAGTTGTATAATTTAACTGACCAACCTATTCTAATTTGCGATATTTGATTTTCGTCTGCACAATTGGCAATCTTATATGAAAAACATTTCTGTCGAACGCATCACATCTTCACAGCTCTCGGCTGTATGTGCGCACTAAAACAATTATTTTCCTTCAAACCATTGTACATTCTTTTACAGGATTTTTTTATTTAATTGTTTTACAATAAGGTTTTTATTTTATAAAAAAAATACAAAAAGTACTGATTAGAGAACCGTTAAAGTACCAAACCAATAAGTAGTATCGATACAGTAGCAATACCGTTAAAACCTTATCGATACCCATCCCTAGTACAGTATCTGTATCCGAGTGAATGTTTTTTTTTCCAAAACTAATATTGGATATTTTAAAAATGCATGTAAAACAATATAATTTGCACAAAAAATATGTTTTTTTTTCTCTAAAGAAGTTATTACCTGTTTAGAGCGTCATTATGGATGTTTTACATTATAACTAACTTCAAATGATGGATCTGTGACAGATCAACTAGGTTTCGGGAAACACTCATCACCTCATTGTTGTTTTCCCAAATGATACATTTTACTCTGATAGTTCAGCCACCAGTAATGTCAATGCTTGGGAAACGCACCCCTGAACACAAGATATATCCAGATTTTCAACTTTTTGGCACCATTAATAAAACTAATTACTTGAAACACAAATGATTCAAATAATTGTAACCTTCAATAAATAAAATTCTACATGCTTTAAAAAAAAACGTACCAACCCCAACATTTTGAACCATAGTGTAAACCATAGTGTATGTAATTGCAATACATTACAAAAAGTAAACTATTTATGCTTGTAGGACATGAACAGGACCAGTGAACACAGAATGAAGTAAAAAGCTGTATAAAATATCTTGCACACACTGAATCCTTACTGTTGCACCTTGAAGGTGTTTTTCCCTCCTGAATCACAAACTAGTCGAGCTCAAGCAGCTTCATCTAGATCAGACTGGGACACAGAGCACTCTGTCCAGCAAGAGACTTGTTCAGTGAATGCAGATTTTACCTAGAGTTATATGGCCTCTCAGTCCCATTAAACAGTATGAGCCTCATTATTCTCTCTCTCCATCCGCTCTCTCCTGTCTAGCAGTGAAGAAATGCATGTACCTTATTCCATTTGCCTCTCTGTCTCCAACTGACACTCCATTATCCTCCAGCCCTGGAGTATTTATATAATTCCCTCACATCCTTTTCTCTGTAGCCATCTATATTAGATCTTTCTCCACATTTCTCTCTCTTCCTCCCCCACTTTTCTCCAAACCATACCAGCTTTGTCCGTGATGCATCTCCTTTTCATGTAAAATTGATGTGACCATCCTTTTACAAGAACTGCCTTATATTTCACTCTTTCTCAGATTCATTATTAAACTCTATCTGATGTAATAAGTAGAGGAGTTTGCATCAGACTTGTAGAAACGAGCAATGTGAGAATGATCATTTGTAATGTAGGCACAGCTTCAGTGTGACAGAGATGTGATGGGCTTCTGCACGGCCCACGATGGAAAAGAACTTTGTGAATGTGAATCAGTGTACAGATAAAACAGAAAAGTCAGCAATTGAGCTGTTGATACTGGCCTACAGTATGAGCAACTTCTCTCGTTTTCTGTCCTCCTCGCAACACACCCTCTGTGCCAGACGCAGAGTTTCCTATATCTTTATTAATCATATTTGTGTCATTTGCTAAAGCACTACAGGAAATTATTATAAATGGTAATTAGCAATAGAAAACCCACTTGGCACCCGCCCTGTTCTAGTACTGTCACGACCTTCCTCCCACTGAACATGAAATGTTTTAACAACAATTAAAGAATGGGCTAACCGTATGCCTGTTCTGCTCTGAACAGTTATTTTAGTAGCACTTCATTTTATGCTGCAGTTCCATATGTACATATAGAAAATTACTAAGTATTAGACCTGAAACTACCTCAAACCTAAAAGAAACCCATGTGGTAACCTTATTTCATAAGAATACTTAGATAAATGCAAATACACTGACTAAAGACTTGTTGTTGATCCCAGTTGTAAGGGCAACAAATAATAACTTGACTTCTGGTTGATCATTTGAAAAAGGGGCAGAAGGTAGATTTTTTTCAACAAATCATCTGTTGAACTGCATCCCATCATCACAAATACTGCAGAAACCCCATTGGAACCCGCATGGACCCAAGATTCTCACATAAATCAGTCAAGTTTGGTGAAGGAAAAAAATCATGGTTTGGGGTGACATTTAGTATGGGAGCACGCAAGAGATCTGCAGAGTGGATGGCAACATCAACTGCCTGAGGTATCAAGACATTTGTGCTGCCCATTACATTACAAACCACAGGAGAGGGCAAATCTCTTTAGCAGTATAGCACTCTTTCTCATATTTTAGTTTCCACATCAACGTTCCTGAAAGCAAAGGTCAAGGTACTACAGGATTGACCAGCCCCGTCACCGGATCAGAACAATTTTGAGCATATCTGGGGTAAGATGAAGGAGAAGGCAATAAAGATGAACCCAAAGAACCTTGATGAACTCTGGGAGTCCTGCAAGAATGCTTTCTTTGTCATTCCAGATGACTTTATTAACATGTCATTTGAAGAGTCATTGCAGAGATGTATGGATGCAGTCCTTAAAGCTCATGGGAGTCATACGCAATATTAACTCTTTTCCACTGCACCATGACTTTATATTCTGTACTGTACATTATTTCTGTTAAGTGACAATACTTTTGTCTAAGCAAGGTCAGACCTTACTGTCCTAATTAAATAGTTCAAAATCAAGGCATGATCATATTATGTAAAATAAGCTAAATCTAGAGGCCTTTGTTTTTCACATAAGCCACTTCTGATACTAAATTATCAACTAGAAGTAAAGTTTTTATTTGTTTATTTGTTTTTCCTAAAACTTGAATAGGCGACAAGACTTTATTCAGGCAGTGTAGATGCACACTAAAATAAATGGATATTTCACAAACTGTTGTACATTAGCAGAACAAAATACCTGAATCTTTAGATAACCATAATCGATAGTTGCAACAAAGGCTCATTGTGAAAACGTACCCCCGTATACATTTCTGAAGAGCCTAAATTATGTAGCTAGAACTACGAATGGCTGCATTTCGTCTTTAAAACAAATTCTACGGCGTGGCACGATGCCGTCAACGACTTCTGTTTCATTTCCCGCAACCAGCTGACTGATCTGGTCAGTCAGTCAGTCGACAGCAGCCTCTGGTGGATTTACATGAAAACTGCAGGCTCGACGGCACTCATGAGAGAAATTTGAGGTCTCGAAAAGCATACACAGCACCCTCTGGTGTATTTGCAAAAACAAAAACTGCAAAAAAAATGTACCTTCTAGGAGTGGGTTGGATAATAAGGCAATACACATTTGTGGTTTAGCAATGCACAAAAATGATAGTTCGGATTTAAATTTATATACAGAGGCTGTTGCAGATGTGGTAAGATATCTGAAGTTTGAACACTTATGGAAGCACAATATGCTAACAAATTACTTTAGCTCTAGAAATATCAAAAACAACTGTTTTATTAGTTCACAAACAGTGGAGACACATGAAATCTGGTGCTAGCTCCCTAGTTCTGCAACACTAGCTGGCTAGACAGACAAATGTGTTTCGTTATGAAGAGTCACTCAGGATCAATGTGTCGGTGAGTAACTGTCTGCATCTGTGTTTGTGTCTGTGCACAATACTTTCATATGAGTGTGAAGACCTCCCTTCAATTGGTTTGCTACTATAGACTAACCTGTTTAAACCTTGCTTTTGCTTAAAAAATCCCTTTGGTTCATTCATTCCTATTATTCACATCGATTTACCATTAACACTGATCTTTTATGAACAAAAATAAGCAACCATTTTGTTACCTTTATAACTTTTACCTATACAATTCTAACATAAAAGAAGATGTTTTGAAGAAAGCTGAAAATCTGTAAACTATTGACTTCCATAGTAGGAAAAACAAATATTATGAATGTCAGCAGTTACAGGTTTTCAACATTTTTCAAAATGTCTTCATCTATGTTTGACAGAAAAAATAAACTCATAAAGATCTGAAACAAGTAAAGGGTGAATAAATTTACTGAAATGTTTATCTTTAGGTGAA
Source organism: Danio rerio (assembly GCF_052040795.2). NCBI lineage: Eukaryota > Metazoa > Chordata > Actinopteri > Cypriniformes > Danionidae > Danio > Danio rerio. Next base: position 24,329,435 of record NC_141029.1, on the reverse strand, counting down.
CTATCCCTTTAACTCTACATTTACATCTGCATTTTCATATTGTTAATAATATAGTTATAAACAAATATTCAGCAATCAAAACACACCATGTTTTTTTCTTCTATGAGCTTCAAGTGAGAGGCCAGTTTGTGTCAGTGAAATGACATTATCAGGTCTCCTCCAGCCACTTCCTCACAGTTTGATAATGTGACATCTTTAGCTGACACTTTGTCAGAGCTCTTTCTGACAGCTTTATGCCAAACCACAGAGACGCTGTGGAGAAGTTGAGACAATTTTTTTTTACCCCGTACCATATCAAGCATCGGCCTGTGACAAGCAGCGGTGGGTGGCTTAGTGAAACTGGCTGATGAGCGCCAGAGTCGCGACCCAGTCACGCCATTTAATTTCTTAAGAGTTTCCGTTTATGGATTTTAGTATTTTTGTGCCCCTCACTAACCTCCCATTCCCAGCTGTTTGCCCTGTCGCTTTCGTCGGATAGTTCATTCATCACAGCTGCTGTCTGTGTGAGTCTGTGCACCGTCCCGCTAGAGGACGGTGATGTTTTTGCTGTGGCTGGACAGCAGTGCACTTCTCCCTCTCTGTCTTTATTACTTTTAGAAGTACTGTCCTAATTTGGCAGTGTTCTTCCACACATGGAGAATAGTGGTGGTCATAATCAGATAAGGACTATGAAATCTTCCGGCTGAATTATTTAAAATACTGTTTTCATTAAATTTCAGGTTTTAAGTTCTAGCAGCAAGGTACTCTGTGATCTCTTTGAAACAGTAATAGAAAATTTTTTTTGACATTGTATGCATTTTGGGGGGCAATGGGGAGGGGGGAAGGGGAGACATAAAATGGTACGTAATTAGTTTTTCAGAAAGTGTAGCACTGTTGCTAATTTTACTGTTTAAAGGGTCATGAAACCCCCCTCTTTCAGTTCAAGTCTACCTCAGAATTAAAAAAAAAAAAATGTTCCATGATGGTCATGAAGCTCTGCGAGCAGAGGGAGGAGTGGGTGTGGCTGGGAGAGCAAGGGCAAAAGAGGAAAGCAAACTGTATGAGCAAATCTGTATGATTTTAAACATGTGCGAACACAGCAGCACGGATAAGCGATGTGTCTAAATGGTAACAAACTCAACTGATAAAAAACAGTCTGCCACTCTTCAATTCTCGTACAGCTCTCCCGACAAAAATGCTTGCTACACACAAACAGCTTTTTAAAAACAGCGGGGAAAGCCATGCAACAAATCGTGTGGATGATGGTAACAAACACATACGACCCTTCATAAATGACTGAATACTCTGTATTTAGTCACGGTCTCATAGTTTGTTAGGTCTGTATTCGAAAAGCACATGCAGTCATGAATAATTAAGAAGCAGGGTCTTCTAATTGGACAAAAGAACTCCGCTATGAATAATAATGAGAAACTGATGCGTCATCATTTGGCTAGCAGATTTGCGCTACTTCTCTGATTTTGATCCTACCCCAAAATTGATTTTTAACTTGAAAGATGAAATAAACTCTCAAAAATTTAAAAATTATCCAGCTTTATCCACAATTAAAGCTAACAAGAGCTAACATCGTCTAAATTGACACTCACCACAGACAAATCTGTTAAATTCTCAATACTTGAGACTCTACTTGTCTAAATTGACAGTCACCACACACAAATCTGTTAAATTCTCAGCACTTGACTACTCTCAGTACTTTCTTGAACCTTTAAATTGAATGTACAGTACATGCCTTGTGCTCACAGAGATACTGATTTACACTTCCCTTCATGTGTTATTGTTGTTTTTATTAGCAGTAGTAGTATTAGTTTTATCATAATTTTTGTAATTATGGAATATGTACTTATTTTAAAAAGAGTGCCAAGATTTACACATAACCTGAACACGCAAATTTATGGATATAACTACAAAATTTTCCTCCAAATAAATACGCAGCACTTCAATGTTCTACATTTAAAATGTTCAAAAAAAATGTTAATTTATGAAGGATCATGTGAACCTTCATGGTGAAGGAGCTGCTGGTATGTTGGCACCGCAAGAATAGATTACATTTTAAACTAAACATACATTTGAAAAATTGGTACAATGAATTTAAGAATACTAAAAGTGAAAAACAAGCAAAGATATTAAGATGGGTTAAACATGATACTCAATTTAAACCAGCAAAACTAGATCTACACTTTAAACAATGGAGTTTGCAAGGCATGACATCCTTCTGCCTCATCACTACTAATAATGAATTAGAAAATGTTCAACGACTTTCGAATACATATAACTTAGATAAACAAGATACTTTCAAGTTAGAGATTATTTCAATAAAAACATACAAGATTTTGAAGACATAAAAACAGTAGTGCAGGTATTTATAGATAGTTACAAAAATCAAGAATTTAGTATCAAGAATGTATTCCTGTCAGACATTAACAAAGAAATACTCAGCAATGTATATAAAACAGAAATGGGAAAAGGAACAAAATAGGAGTGGTTAACTATTTGGGAAACACATATGATCACAATTAATTCAGATTCATGGAGAGAATTTATTTGGAAAAATAAAATCAGGTTCTTCATGACACCTAAAATAAAACACTTTCAAACTAGAGATCAAAAAATGGTGAATGCTGGAGAAAAGTGGAAATGTATTGGCTGATCATTTCCACATATTTTGGGATTGTAAAATTAAACACACCTATTGGCAAGACTTGAATAAAGAGATAAATGCAATAATGGCATTGAATCTGGAATGTAATTTTTAAACTAAGTACCTGGGAGTTTACTCTTCAAAAATAGCCAAAAACAATGCATATCCTCTTGATTCTCTGCTAACAACTAACAAAAAGGCCATAACAAAGAAATGGCTCATGGAAGATCCTCCATCTGAATGCCATGATATTGTAAAAGAGGTGTATGATATAGAAGTACTGACACTTTTCTTGAGACTACAAGCCTATAAAATTTTTGTATACTGGGATAAATGGCTGAAAAGAAATGTAGTGCTTTAATTTTATTGCGGTGCTTTTATTTATATATCTGGAGCCTGTTGATTTTTGATACGTAAACCTCTAACAAAATTTTATATAGCAACATTTTATCAACCATAAATACTTATGTAAATAAAATTGTATTCGGTGACCTTTGACACTTGCATTGTATGTCTTTTAATATTTCTATTTTCTTTTGAAAATGTATTTTTTTCTGAACTGTTTTGAAAAAAAAATTAAAAGAAAAATAATTAATTCAATAAATAAATAAACATACATACATACATGCATACATAACATTATAAAAATGTTTTAATACTCTAATTTGACTCAATATAAAATACTTTAATCTGATAGATATTTTGAATTAGCTTTTATTTATTTTATTTTATTTTTTATCTTTTTTTCAACTTTTATGTTTCTACCTTTATTTTTTGTTTACTTTTAGCCAATCTACTCCTACTATTACTTCATCAATAATAATTTATGGTTTTAACATTTTCTAAGACCTAAGGTTGCAGGGCCTAAAACATACATCCATTTTGGACATTTTTAATAGTTTCTGCTAAAATTTAAAATAGCATTTGCAGTTATTTTATGAATATATGTACACCAATAACCCACAAACTTACAATACAACCTTGCTTATATTTTATTGCTGCGAACAAGCTGCTGAAGAAACACTGGAACTAAAAAAAACATCACGCCAGAACACTCAACTTGAGTAGAAATTTTGTCTTACTGATGTATGCACTAGGGGCATTTAGGCATGGATTTTCTTCTGGGTCTTTTTTGGTATTGCTGTCTGTACAAAGATGATTTTTTTTCCTATTGATTTCACAGAAACAGAATCATCATAGCTCCCCATCCAGGCCTAAGAGAAGACATGAGCATTTAACCGGTATCTCCAGATCCCTTCTTTCTGATACAGCTTCATGTTTTCTTCTCTCTCATCAAGCATTCCTCAATAGCTCTCTAACTATGAGCTGCCACAAAGTAATCTGTATGATGTTCACACAGATATAATTGCTTACAGCTGCATTTACCACTTACAGTACGCATAGAAAAGTGTATGACTGAGATTTAGCATAATATTATTAATTGTCCAATGTAATGGCTGGTAAAACAGTACAAAAAAAAACAAAAATTAGGCAATGCAAAATGTCTTAAAAAAGGCTTTGGATGATGTGGTTGACCATGAAAAGTGAACAGTTTATTTTCAACACCTTTTCTTAGTAAATGTTTAAATGATGTAAGGATGAATGTTAAAGTTAACATATAGTTAAATATATACATATAATAATAATAAACAAATTTTAATTATATAATAATAAAAAAAAATAAAAAAACTTTTTTAGAAGTTCTAATCGAGTCCCCAGTGCATCTACCCAAAAACATAAAAAATGTTGATGCCAATCACCTAGAGGGTAAGTGCGCCAACATATAGCACTGCGGTGCTCATGGTAACAGTAACATGAGTTCAATTCCTGGTTCAAGGTCTTTTGCCAATCCTTCCTCTCTCTCTGTTCCCCACAATTTCTTGTCTTTAGTCTCACCTGTTCTTTCTAATAAAAGATGAAAATCTTGTATTATCTATATTATCTAACCTAATATAAATGTCTTATGATGTTGTGTGTCTGCAGGGTTCACAAACAAATTCTGGGGACACCGATTTATTTTATATCTTACAAAAAGGGGCATAATACAGTGGATAAAATAAGTATTGAACAGATTAACATTTCCCCCAGAAAACCTACTTCTAAAGGTGCAGTTGGCTTGAAATTTTCACTAGATATCAGTAGCTTACCAAAGCAATCCATATATAGAAATAAAACAAAACTAGTTTGTTTAGAAAATAATTTGTGTGCAATTCAATGAAAAGACACAGAGGAAAAATCATTGAACACATGAAGAAAAGTAGATATAAAAAGGCATGGAAAGCTCAGACAGCAGATAAAGTCTTTCAGAAGGCAACCTTTCCCTTTGTCAGTGCAAAATGAATAATAGCTGCTTCAGTCCCAACACATAAATCAAGCTGAAATTAATTAAATAATTAAAGCTGCTAGTATGGTCAGCCAATTACCTGCCTTTTATTCAATATAAAATAAGAACTAAAGATCAGAATTATAAAACGAGATCCACGGAATTATCAAGATTTTTAGACGCAGATGAAGTACGGGGGCGGGGGGCGGGAGGGGGGTTAGGAGCACCTGGGCAATGGTTGCAACGCTATTTTCCATACAAGAGGTTTCTTAAAGCTGTCATAATCAAAAAAGCTATTTATACGAAATATCAAATTTAAATAGTTCAGCAATCGCTCCTTGAGTCATTCCATACACAACTCTTTTTTTCAGATTTCTTTTTGTTTGCTTTGGTATGTTTAAATTATATGGGTTTTTATTATTTATTATATTTTTTTATATATATTTCCAGAAAAATCAATTATTTTATCAGCTGTAAGTCCCCTTTAATGTTGCACAACAGCCTTACACAAAATGACAGAAAACAAATCTGTGTCTCAAATTGGTATCATGCAGCATTCAATTACACATCCATCACTTTTGAAAATATATATATTTTTCATTTTTTTTCCAGCTCATATTTGCAAGAACATAGAATAGCAAATAAATTGAGCCTTTCCCATTCCTTAGGTGACCCTCTGAGCTGAAAAAGCATGAGCAATCTTTTCCTCCTTCCCTCTCTCTTCTCTCTTCTCCTGGGGCCGACATGCTCAAAAAATCCTGCGAGTATTTACAGAGGGGTTGGATGTCATGGCAACAGGAGGGTTTGGTTCGAAATTGCAATGCAATGACATGGAAAAGCCAGACAAGACCTGCCCTGATTCCCAGCTGAGGGAAACCTACTGTCCTTAAATCCAGACTGAATGTTTCTGAACATCATGAACAGAGCACTGACAACGTGACCAAAGAAGATACGACCTAAACGATCCTTTTCAGATTATATGAAACTATATATATGATACTATACATAAAAATATAAAACAAAATTTTTCATTATTACCACTTTATTAAATGAAAACGACCTATGTAGTGTGTAAAGTAAATGAAAACATCCAGCTGAGGGTTAAATCTAAAAGTGTGCCATGTTTAAAACTATTGATTCTTAAGCAAAATAGTCAACTCGGAGTCGAATAAATGAATGGTGCTGGGTTCGGATCTTTTGCCTGAACGCATTGACATCAATATGGTACATCACCAAATATGAAGTACCGGTTCTGGTAAAACATGAATGCACCTTTCCCTTTAGACATTACCAGAGCGCGGGGGATCACGGAACTGATCATGACACAAAGATGACGATCACTGACAAATAGAGATTTGGCTGTGGGGAATACACTGTTAAAAGTTAATTTTAATTAATACCACAGTACAGCCAACCTAGTGCTGTGTTTGTTCTGGCCATTTTTCTGATTTTTGATACAATAACCTTCGCTGTAACGTAGGATTCGTCGGACCTGTGCTATTGAAGGAAGGACCAGCAGAGGCTACTATGAATGAGACTTTGTCAGACTTTGACAGGGACTTTGTCAGTAACTGTTATAGTTCATATGGATCAGTTTCTCCTTCCTCTGGATCATAACACACAAGTGTCATTAAAATTGTTGCCCCAGTTTGTGTAGTTTGCAAAATATGTGTTTAATTGTGTGTTGTAACTTGTAATTGCTCCGAGCGGCTTGTAATCACATATCTATTATAGATGAGTGCTTGTACTGTATCGCTCAGGTTAAATCTTTAAAGAGCTATTCACATTTTGCATCAAAAACCATGTTAAAAACGCAACTTGAGCATCTTCCTTCCTTCCTACACATGTGCGGTGTGGTCATTTTTAAAAATAGTTCAGCTTTTGCCACTGTGTGGATTAATACTGAATGTGTCATTGTTATTACTTGGGCGTAAGGTTAAGAGTACAGTAGTATGCCGGTGTTTAACTGCATTGCTTTGTTGCATTCCTACATTGGGCCCTCAAATATACTGTATGCTGCTTCATAGCCGTGGTCGGCATTTCTCTGTCTCAACAGACCGGGTCATCAGACCAATCACAGCAGATTAACTTCACGCAAAGGAGGGGTTTGGGAGCAAATTAATTGCTGAACATAACAAAATATGATCTTTTATAATGCAAAATAGGAGCTCTTTAATGCTAATATTAGTACATGGTTGCAAAAACAACAGTAAATTAACTAACACCAATGTGTGCAAATACCTACTTGCGAATAAGAAAAGGAAATGCTCTAAGCTACTGAAAGCCACAGGTTAAGAAATAACCTGTCTATAGCACTTTATATAGTGTGTCAAACCAGCATTACAGAAATAAACAGGAAATAATCAACAATAAGGTACAAACTTTCATCAGTGCCAAGCAAGTTCAATATAACAGGCTCATTAAGATCAGCAGAATGTTTAGTATTATGTTACTGATAAATAGGTCCACAGGGAAACTGCAGGGAAAAGTCTATTTATTTACTTGTGTGAATGTGTATAAATTTATAATAATTCAGTTTTTAAATTAATTTGAGTAATATTCATTCATTCATTTTCTTTTTGGCTTAATCCCTTTAATAATCTGGGGTCGCCACAGCAGAATGAACCACCAACTTATCCAGCACATGTTTTACACAGCTGCCCTTCCAGCTGCAACCCATCACTGGAAAACATCCATACAGACTCACTCACACACATACACTACAGTCAATGTTAGCATACCCAATTCACCTGTACAGCATATCTTTGGACTGTGGGGGAAACTGGAGCACACGGAGGAACCCCACACGAACACGGGGAGCCTATACAGGTCACACTTTACAATAAGGTTCATAAGTTAATTTTAATTAATGCATTTACTAACATGAATAAGCAATGAACAATACATCTACTACTGTATTTGTTCATGTTAGTTAACGTTAGTTAATGAAAATACAGTTGTTCATTGTTCATGTTAACTCATGGTCCATTAACTAATGTTAACAAGCATGGACTTGGATGTTAATAATGCATTAGTAAATGTTCAATTATGATTTATAAATGCTGTACATGTGTTGTTCATGAAACGCATTAACTAATCAACCTTATTGTAAAGTGTTACCAATATACGAATTCCACACAGAAATGCCAACTGATCCAGACGAGGCTTGAACCAGCAACCTTTTTGCTTCTTGCTTCCTGAACGTGCTACCAACTGCACCACCGCGTTGCCATTTGAGTACTATTATTGACTAATATAAAAATGTTAATATGATTTACTTACAATACAGTTTGTAAAGTAATTTTTTCTGTATTTTAGTTGATATATCATACTGTATGAGAGATCTGCTTTGTTATTAAGTGGATCTAATTGGATTTGCATTATAAACATTAAATAACAGTTTAAAAATTATTATTTTTTATTTCATATATTATGTTTTAAGTTCTGATTAGGGATGCTCATTTCAGTTAATTTTGCTAACCGACAACCGCCGCTCATTAATCGGTTATTAACGGTTAACTGGTCAGAATACTAATAACTTTTTTATTAAACAAATTGACATGACTATTTTGTGTCTGACAAATTAAATATTGCATTTTAAAATACTGATTTATTTTTATATGCTAGTATATTAATAATAGAACATAACAACAGAAGATTTTAACGCACCTGTAGTGTTTAGCACAGAAGAACAGAATAAACTAAATAAAATAAATAAAATAAATAGGACTGCCCTAAATAATTTTTCCCTTTTATAATTAATTTTTATATTACAAATCGAAAACACTGACTGATTCTTTTTAATAACCGGCATAGGCTACTTTTTTCCAATCATATTTTTGTCTTCCGTCAAATAAAATAGCAGACTTCCTCAAATCACCTGCTCCACAGAAAATATGCCTTTATTTAATGCCCCGCTGTTATTATTATAATCACAAAACCTTTTAACACTTTTAATAGAAATCATTAATATAAAGAATATGTCCTGATATATGGTTTCCTTTCTCTCTCTCGCGGTTCAAGTGCGCGCGCTGCGTGATGAAAAGTTGTTGAATTTTTGTAAACAGTTTTGTTGTTTAAATATGATTTTGCATTAATGTGCATACATGCTTTATATGCTGTAAAATAAAAGGTAAAGCCTATTTGTTGCGTCTATGATGCAGATCCAGGTCAACATCAGCGCTTTTATTGGCATCAACACGTCTGTTTCAAACAGCAATATTCTTCTTCCATTTTGCTTCTTTGGTAAATGTGTCTGTAGCCACGGGTTATAAGTTATCGTCCCGCAAAGTTAAATATGTCTTGCAGTAAAACAAGAGGCCAACCACAGCTAACGTGCTTTTTTTTTCATTCCAAAAACGCGAGGCACACCTCACTGACTTTATGTTGACAAGGAAAAAAGAAGAGAAGAAGCGCGGTCCTCTTATGAAACGACTGAATCAGCTGGGTATCAATTGTGCAAAAGTGTTGCTGTCTATGTTGTTACAATTGTAATATTTAATACTATTGTGATATTCAAGATTTGTACATTCATACACCTCTGGATAACTTAAAACAGCGATTAGACCTTCAGAGCGGCATTAATGCGTCCTGAAGTAAAGCGAAACGGCTATAAACTCCAGCAAGATAGAGTGATTATATACAAAGTCATACTTTATCTTTAAATAAACTATAACTATAGAAACTGTGTTCATCTTAACTGAAAGCTTCTGCGTGTTTGCTGACCTCACGCATCGCGCACCTGTCAGTCAGTCAGCACGTAACCCCAAAGGGTTAAACAGATAGCGCACAGCACTATACGGTTACAGAAAAGTTTGGGCTGTTATAATCCACTTAACTTTTAGTACGTTTTGATGCGATTATAATCCGCTATTAAAAACAACAACAACAATAACTGAATGTTTTGAATGGGTAATGTGGCCGTGGCGGGATGCATTTTGGTCTCCGCCATGGAAGAATGAATGTAGCGGAAACCAAGCTCTTTAAAAGTTCTCTGTAGTTGTCTTAACTACACAAACTGCTGCTCTGGGATGAGCCGCGTGCAAAAGATGCCCCTCTTAACGCAAAGGCACATTCAATCGGCCCCTTATGCAGTCAAACTAAAAATATATCAAATAATAATTTTAATGGTTTAACTGATAGCATTAATCGGTCACAAATGCACCCTTTCGGTTAACGGTTAATCGATTATTTTGAGCATCCCTAGTTCTGATACTCCCAAAATCATTCCATATAAATCCACAGATTTTTTTTACAAAATTCTCAGCTGAAATAGCAAAAAATGCCTGCAGATTCTGTCTGGCCCTACTGATAAAACAGTTTAGCTCAGTATGAGTGTAAATGTTAAAGGATGTGATTGAACTGTAGCTTAAAGGTATAGTTCCCCAAAAATGAAAATTGACTCATTTATTTACTCACCCCCAAGAGATTTAACATCCTTATGAGTTTATTTTTTTCTGTTGAAAACAAAAAATTCATCATTCAAATAACCAATGACTTCCATAATAGGAACTACTATAGAAGTCAATGGTTACAGGTTTGCAAACATTTTCAAAATATCTTATTTTGTGTTCAACAGAATAAAAAATACTCAAGGTTATTTGAGGTTAGTGAGTAAATGATGAGAGTATTTTCTGATTTGCGTGGCCAATCCCTTTAAGCCAAAGGTGGAATTATAAAATCCAAGTGCCAAAAATGCTTCAAATGACAACATTAGGACAAATCACTGTGCTTTTTGACCAGACAGGAACATATTCATCTAAGTAAGAGCAGCATAGTAAAGTTGAGAGACAAGCCAAAGACAACAGTGTGATCAGTGTGTGTTTATTCAGGCTCTCCTTTATTGCGGATTCCATTAATATACTCTGTGGCTGACTGCTGTTTTTGACCTTGAGTAGTGTGTCATGAGTAATCTTTTCACTTTCATACACGTGTGTCTTTTTATAATAACCGAGAGCATGCTTCATTACTGAGTAAAACACCACAAACGTGTACACAAAACATCCAGCCTGCCCTGTCTGAGGAATTCACTAACATGGATCACATCCTCAAGCAGATATACTGTAATGAAAAAAAGCTTCAGCTGGGTAAAACATACACACAGCTCAGAGATCCTGTTGAGACGTGAAGACCCTGTGCCTTTGGTGATTACATGATGAGCCATAATTAAGCAAGCCGACTGGAGATTCACCAGCGTCCCCCATCCACAGCACAGCACAGGTTTGCAAAGAGAATGAATCATCGCACACATCGAAATTGATTGCATTCCCTCACAACAGAGATTGTGGGCTGCCCCGGGGCATCAAACAAGATGCCAAACAAACCCTGTTGAGCTGTATTTCCCACCCGTATCAACAGAATCCATCTATCCATCATCCGTCGGCATTGATCTCTCAGCTGAGTGTGAAATATAAACACCATTCGCACTCAACTCTGACATATCAGGCAAACTATGACAATGAAGACCGTGAAAAAAGCGCAGCAAGCAGGCAACATCCTGCACGTAAACTCCACAAAGCACAGGAAACTCTGGTGGTGCAACTGAGACAAAAACCAATGCATAGATAAAGCGCACCAATTCATTTGAGTTCAAGCTGTCAGTGTTGACATAAGAGAACAGACACGATGAGTGGAAAACAAGGGATGTGCACATAGACAGAGAGCAGAAAACAGATGTGCATTAGAGAAAATGGACAAACGGTACCCTACCTCTGCTTGTTCAGGTGACGGTGTCCGTCAAATGCTGATCTGAGTGCTGTCGGAGGATAGACAGGCTCACAAACAAAACGCTATAGGGAGCAGAGCTCAGGCAGAGCTGGAAGCAGCTCAGTCAGCGGCAGAAACATCCCTCCCCTTCTGCATGAATTAATTAAAGCTCTCCCTCGCTCTGCCTCTCGTGATGATTCTTCAGTGCTGTACACAGCGCTGGCTGTAGCGGATGAAAATGTCCCTGCACTTTCTTTTCTGACAGGCTGTTTACAGAGCGCTCTTTGCCGTGGCTCTGCTTCTCTGTCACTCTCTTGCTGTGCACACGCTCGCTCTCATCAACACTGCAATATCAATGTGCTTCTCATAGGGACAGCCCTCCCCCTGGTGAACAACCCTAACCAAAACAGTTAGTGCACATCCACCGTCTTTTTTTTACAGGAAGCAATATAATGTAAACAAAAATGCTATACTGCCTATCTGGAAAGAAAAATAAAACAATGAAACATTTTAAATAATTTGAACTTTTGACTGATTTTGAAAACAGCTTTAAATTGGCTTTTAAATTTTTGGTTTGTTTGTTGTTTTCTCATTAAATGTACTTAATATTAAGGGTAAGTATATTAGTCTTTCATGTCTCATTTTACAATTCTATAGGTCACGTGGTATTTGTGTTAAAAAACACTTGTGCATTTTCAAATTTCGCAACTTACATTAAAACAGTTGCGTCAGTTTATCAATCTGCAGAGTTTGCAGCCACGTTTGTTTATTTTAAATAACATTCAGTTTTTCCACCAATGGTTTTCTTCTCTTTAAAAGATTTTAACCCTTGTGCACTGTTCAAATTTACTGCCCTTTTTGTGTTAAGGATGAAAACATTCACTAAGGCCGTACTCGCACTAGGTACAGTTGCCTCGAACCGGGCCAAAGCACGCTTGTACCCCTTCCCGTCTCCCCCGACGGCCCGCACGATTACGTCATCGATGCTGCGCTGTTCAGTGAGAAGCGCTCTCTCACTCAGCAGCACAGTGGAGATTTCTCTAGTTATATCGTTTCAGTCTTTTGCTATGCAGTGACATGCAGTCAAATATTTCGCAAAACAGTCCTTAGGGATGCTGTGACACGCAGTCAGATATTTCGCCGAACAGATCGGCCACTTCTGGTGCTCATAAACAATCATAAAGCTCTCGTGCAGCAGGAATGAGGAGGTCTACTGAAGCCGCGCAGCTGTGGTGCAGTGAGGAGTTCTCGTTTTTAATAAACTACGGCAGTTTGAGTTCACTGAACAGTAAGAATGATTAATAAATCCATATGAAACAGCCCCTTAAAAGTCACGTCTTACTTTCAGTTTCGGGCTTTGGCGCGTTTTGCACTCACACACAAGCGTACCGTGCCAAAGCCCAAGGGAACCGCGCTCAGGCACACCTCTTCCAACCGGGCCAGGGCCGGCCAAGTGAACCGTGCTTGAGCCCGATTCAGCGCACTCACACTTCTCAAACGATCCGGGAAACGGGCCAGGGCACGGTACGGATGGCATAGTGTGAGTAGGCCCTAAATTAAACTGCTGTAAAAATGAATCAGAATTTATTTATTTATTTTTTGGAATAGATCTGTTAATCAATCTCAGTCCTGATCAAAACTACTAAATGTTTTAAACAAATTGCAGGATTTTAACTTTTTAATTGCCAAATTCATATATTATGTCAATGATTTGGTTAAAAAAAAAAAAAAAAAAACACAAAATGATGTATTTTCAATATAAAAAAATAATTGTGGACTGGATTTTTTAAACCAACCTTTTATCACAGTATGGACATGTGAACAATTAGTAACAACATTAGCTTGGATGCATTGTTAGATTTTCATTTATTCTCCCTAATTTACTGTTGGTGGCTGTTTTTGCCCCATTAACTTCCATTATAACCACATTTAATGGTGCATAAATACACAGTCTTTGTTTTTGTTTATTCCATGTAGTTCTGAGAGCTCAGTTGCATGTTTTGATTTTCTTAGGCCCATCAAAGTAAGTATGCAAAGATCACTTTCACACACTTTAATTTATTGTTATACTCCAAATAAAATCCAGAAAGTAAGCCTTTTTTGCACAGGCCTATCTAAAGAGTTAATGGTGCCAACTGATGATCAACAGTAAAAATGACAAATTTTACCTCTTCCCAACTGGGAAAACCACCAACAATCAAAAATGCATGATTATATGATGGCATGGTTTTGCAATCAAAATAATGTGGTTATAATGAAAGTCAACGGGGCAAAAACAGCCACCAGCAGTAAATTAGGGAGAAAATATGAAAATTAATCAAAAACACTGCATCAAAGGCAATGTTGTTTCACACGTCCAAAAAATCCAGTCCACAATTAATTTTATATTAAAAACACATCATTTTGTGTGTGTTTTTTCACCAAATCAGTGACATCATTTATGAATTTGGCAATTAAAGAGTTTAATCTTGTAATTATGTAAGCAATTTAGTGGTTTTGACCAGGACTGGGGTTGATTAACAGATTTATGCAGATTTTTTTATATTCTTAAAAAACTTCAAAGCATTTTCTTAAAATATGTGTAAAATAAGATTTGCCACCAAAAATCATTCTGCTAGCTAAAACATAGAAATGATTATGGCATAATTAAGACCCTAAATTCCCCCAGAGTGTTGAAAACATCCCTAACAGTACATAAGCATTTTCTGGAGCCACATGTAATAATGTTGTTTTGCCTGTATATATACATATTTTCTGACATTAAAAGTGCCATTAGCCATACAAAGGACCAGCTAAAAACCCACTTTAATGTTCTACAGAAGAAAAACAAGAACTTACATCTTAGAAGGCCTGAGGGTTTGAGATGAAACAATATTGGGTGCATCTCTTATAGCACTGCTGCGCACCGCTATTTGTTTGAATCTTATTTCATATTCTCTTTCAGTCCCTGGGCAATGAAAACCGTTCTATTTGAAGCATAACAGGGCATGCTATTTTGCTCTCTTCTATTCTTATAATAAATAACATGCTATATAACCCTTCTTATTTTGTGGAGCCAAATACAACCACAAAATTTCATCATGCTACTATTATATGTTCAAGTTAAAGTTCACAGTTATTTGAGATCAACTGCAGATCTATAATTACTGTATGTACCACTCTAACCTCTAGGTGGGAAAGCATCTGTGGCTGGAGTTCACAATACAGTTCCACAACAATCAAAGCCACTGTTCACTAACACAAGATAACAAAGATCTAATGGCACTAAAAAACAACCCATGATGGTTGCTGAAATCGGAGGACAACTGTAGATTATTTAACAAAAAGTCATTAAAGACTCCATACAATTATAATAAGAGCTCTTTTAGGCCTTTAATCCATGTCTTTTAACATTAAGGTTGTCTACTTGCTATTAAAATTATGCTGACAAACATTTCTCGAATACGTAATTATGCGTTGAAAATTTACATTTGTTCTCTTCTCGGCAACGTAACGCTCTAGATCAGAGTTGTCCAAACTCAGTCCTGGAGGGCCAGTGTCTTGTATATTTTAATTTCAACTCCAATTAAACACCTGAAGCAGCTAATCAAGCACTTTCTAGGCATGCTAGAAACTGGTGTGTTGGAGGAAGTTGGAACTAAACTATGCAGGACACCTGCACTCCAGGACCAGGTTTGGACACCCCCACTTTAGATTAGGGGTTTTCAATCTGTGGGGTGTGCTCCACCAAGGTGCGTCAGCACCTATTAAGGGGGGAGCGAGAATTTGAGGTGTGCCCTCGAGTAAATTATGATGAGGATTTTTATCCGTTTACTAGACTCAATCTGAATAATGTTAGTTCCACAACTATCAGGCACCTATAGAGTTTATGCGTTCGGTTAAAATAAATGCAAATAAAATGAACCAGGTGCTTTTTAAAATGAATGACTATGAATGTAAGTAAAACCGGTGAGCCGTCTGACAAAAAGTGCTAAATCAAATCAGCAGGATGCCCTTCTGGATCTTTCACTTACTTCTAAGACACTACTGACTATGTTTACAAAGACATCTGTAATCTAGTTATTTGCCTAAATCTAAATTAGACAATAATATAATCAAGGTGTTTATGTAACCAGGCTATCCAGGTTTCCCAGAGTCTCATGTAATTTTGGGTGTTACATCTTTAATTTTTTTAATTTAACTGCAGTTCGGCAGTTTCATTTTCACTCATTAATATTTCATTCATGCTCCTATGACAAACTGGGATATTAGACACAAATATAGAGTAAGGACTGGTGGAAGAGTATGGTTTTGGAATGCAAATGGAATTTGATGGAAAGAAAAAAACTTCCACAATTTGTGATGTGTGTCTGCGGTCCTTTACTGACAGCCGTGTATGTGCATCTTGTCGCAAAATGCAGCGAAAAGTCCAACATGATGGTAATAGTTTGTTTGACTGCGGTGTTTACTTCAATAAGGCCACTAATATATGCATACTCCACATCAAAGTCAAAGTCAAAGTCAGCTTTATTGTCAATTCAGCCACATGTACAAGACATACAGAGAATCGAAATTGCGTTACTCTCAGACCCAAGGTGCTTAACATTAATATAAAATATATATATAAAAAATAGTAGAGTTTAAGAAAAAAAAGAAAATGTACAGTATATACATTGCACATAAATGTGGTCTAAAAAATATACATATGTAATAAAAATTGTAAACAATACAGTGACATTAAGGGCAATCATCCCTATGTGACATCAGCAAAGATCTATTGAGTGTCTCTCTACTGTACTCATAGAAATAAAGGTTTCAAAATGGTTTTTTTACACTGGTGCCAAAGAGGAACAATTTTGGGTTTATACTGAAACTAAACTAACATTTGTATTGTTGGTGTACAGAATATTTTAATAATCTAAATTAATCTAATATTGTTAATATAATAAAAATCTAAAAAGCCAAGTCAGTATGAACTGCCCATTAGAGACCAGTTTCTGTTAGATAGACAAGGTTGCTAAAGGTTTGAATATGTATTAATGAGTTGCACTCATTACAGAAAGCTTGTCAAAAGCCTGATTAGGGCTGGGTGATATTGCAAAAAAAGATCACAGTATCATTATTAGTTTATTATCATTATCAGTATCGTTATTGAACACATGTCTTAATTCGATTTCTGTTTAGCTCAATTATGACTTTAGTCGGATTAAGGTAATCAAAAATCACTGTTTACCTGGTAGACTCTTAATCAGAGCATTGTCTTAATCATATTAAAATCTTATTAAAGTATTGTTGCCCATGTAAACATACTATATGTTCAACTCAACCACACTGTCTATTAGCAAAAGACATCAGGCCTAGTGCTGGGTGATAAAATCGGTATGGGTATTTATTAACCAAACACCATTGTCAATATCGATTAAAAAAAGTTTGATATCGATATGATTGCTATAGTTTTATTAAAATGTGTTTGCTGAGCGTGAGCCTTGGAAGGAATGGTGTAAGTTAGTCATTTCCAATGATAGCCCAGCCACTTGCTCCCCATCTGAAAGATTTTTAAAACTAATTTTGACGTCCAATTTTTGCAAAAATGAAAGGACATTAAATTGTGCACTTTTTAACTCGAAAGCTGCTAAAAATGCACTTGTCACTTTAAATGAATTAAATTGCCTTTCTGGCCAACATTGTATATACTTTTTACTTGAAATCAATTAGAATTTGCACTTGGCACTTTATACGCACTTCTAACATTGTATTGTTGTTATTTTTAGAATTGTTGCCTTTTTACCTTTTTATCTCTTCTTGTTATTATTGTTGTTGTTTTCAGACAATTAGGACTATTGTATTTTGTACAATGACAATAAAGATTCTGATTATGTCTTTCTTTTTTCATTCTTCTATAACCTGTTTTAACATATTTTAATCTGTTTTTATTTTTCATACTCGTCTCTTTTATTCCTGTTTATGTAAAGCGCTTTGAATTGCCACTGTGTATGTAATGTGCTATATACATAAACTTGCCTTGCCTACATTAAAGTTTGCTTTGATTGTTCAGCATTTACACTTTACCATTGCACACACTTAACATTTTATTTACCAAGTTTAAGAGTCCCTTTAACACTTATGTTTACTTTATTATAAAGAGATGAGATATTTCGTTTAAATATTTTTTTTGACTATTAAAACTATTTACATTGGTATAATGTTTAATTAAAATGAAGTGGGTAAAAAAAAAAAAAATCCTAATATTTCTAAAGGAATTGTAAAAAAATATTCAATAACGATACTGATAATGATAATAAACTAATAATGATACTGTGATCTTTTTTTTTTTTTTTTTGCAATATCACCCAGCCCTAATCAGGCTTTTGACAAGCTTTCTGTAATTAGTGCAACTCATTAATACATATTCAAACCTTTAGGAACCTTGTCTATCTAACAGAAACTGGTCTCTAATGGGCAGTTCACACTGACTTGGCTTTTTAGATTTTTATTATATTAACAATATTAGATTAATTTAGATTATTAAAATATTCTGTACACCAACAATACAAATGTTAGTTTAGTTTCAGTATAAACCCAAAATGGTTCCTCTTTGGCACCAGTGTAAAAAAACCATTTTGAAACCTTTATTTCTATGAGTACAGTAGAGAGACACTCAATAGATCTTTGCTGATGTCACATAGGGATGATATAATAGTCCCTCAAAGGACGATGGGATGAGACTGGTGCTTATCATCCGAATAGGGAATTAAGCTCTAGCACCATCGCTTCATCACTTAATTTGAGAAGCAGACAAAGGGACAGAAATAGCCTGGGAGAGCTCCTCCTCTGCTTCTATGATCAGAAGCAGACTGTTTTTGTCTGGCCGGACTTTCACCTAAGTATGCCATCCCCTTTTCATTTTGAAAAAAAGAGAGCAATCATGAAATATCTGCTCCAAAAGACCTTTTTAGGTAAGTGGTTTCAATCAGAGGGCATGATCCGACCCTGAAGCCTGTGGCCTGCTGAAGGACACTGAGTGAAAAAAAGATCACACTCTTTCCAGTGAAAAGGCCAGTATTGAGATGAGTCCTTATAATGAAGTCAGATTAGTGTGCATACAGTAGGCAGTGTTTAGGAAACGTGCAGGAGTGTCGATGTTTGTGTTTCCACAAACAGAGCCCTGAACTTAACAGCAGAACCACACATGCTTCTTGCAACTGCACAACTGTGCAGAAAAGTCATAAAAACCCAACAAAATGTGTCGGATTCACATGGCGAAAAACAGACTGCACACAATATGTTTGAAAAGTTAGGAGAAATGCATCAGGGAGAGGAAAATTTATGCCGGTCTACAGGGCTGCGAAATGTGTCTGTTCTTTGTCTAGTGATGTCTCTACTAGTGAGGGGACTTTCCCTTTTGCTGTTAGAGAAAAAAGGTGTTGCCTTGTGCCAGCAGAGCATGTGCTTTCACTTCCTGTCTCTACCTTTTGTCCTCCTTGCTTCAAAATACAGTGAAGGCAACACTGGTATGAATCAATGTGCTACGACTGCATGTGTACTTTACAATGAATTTGACATTTTCTCAAACAATAATATAAATATATTTCAATAATGAATAAAGTTACCACAACACCTAATATAAGACTGTTCAGTGCGTTTGCCTGTCTCTTTCTAACTATTTTCAGGAGCCACCAAATTAGGTCAGAGGTCATGGAGACCTCAAGTGGAACTGAAGGGCTTGATGATTGAAAACAACTGTAGAACTGTTTTCCTATTTGTATAGCTGTGTTAATACTGTCTAAAGGGATTTTGATATAATAATAATTATTATTATTATGTATTAATTCTGTTTAAAGCTATTTTACTTTTTTTTCAAGATAGACTTTGTGTAGTAAGGATACAACTGCCTGAATGTAGATTATACCGGTTTTTAACCCGTTTTGATAGACGGCTGAGAGTACACTTAGCCTTGGGTAAGAAACAGATTTGATGTTAAGTGTGCATGTATTCTATTTAATTGTGGATTCTTGTCACAGGTCTGGAGCCAGCTCTAATCAGTCTAGTGGATGTCTGACGTGTATATGCTTCAGATATTGTTCAGAATTGTACGCAAGCACACACACACAGGGAAATTTTCCTAGTCTATCTGTGTTTTAACCAATCAGGTTAAAACGCCTATATGCATGATGCAGTTAATGACATTATGTGAGAGTATGATTGATGTGTATTTGTGAATGTAAGGAGAGCAGCCTAGGATCTTATTGCAAATAAACTTCAGTAAACTTTATTTATTTGAATCTCTCTTTCCAGCTCTTCTTCATCTGACAGACTGGTCATTATTAGGGGATGATCATGTTTGTTTGAGTTAGTGTTTTTATCTGTTTCAATTAATATATTTATCTGACAGTAACCGTCCTTAGACCAGCATTAAGTAATTAGCTATGTTTCCATCCACCTATTTAAATAAGCATTTTGGAATGAGTAGGATACATTTTTATTTGGATTAGTGAAAATGTGCATGAACTAAAATGGAAACACATTTCCTGAATAAATTCCAGAATGCTCTTCAAAAAGTATTATTAATTGATCATATGATAACAAAATTGAGTGTGATGAGACAATTCAATTCATGTTCATTTCAATAGCGCTTTTACAGTGTAGATTGTGTCAAAACTTAACTTAGCTCAACATAGAAGTTCTAGTAAATTGAAAGATGTCTGTTTAGTTTTCAGAGTTCAGTTGAGTTCAGTTCAGTGTGGTTTAAATTTAACTGCTGAAAGTCCAAACACTGAAGAGCAAATCAATCGATGCGCATCTCCACAAGTCCCAAAATCAAGCAAGCCAGTGGCAACATTGGTGGGGAACAAACTTCACCAATTAACAAAAGTGTTCTCGTTGACTCATTGGAAGGAAATGGTGGTTTATTTGAAAATGTTTTATGCAAAAATTTTCTAATTAATCTAATTTTCTAATCTAGTTTTACGCAATAGTTTAATTCACATCTTTGAATAGAAACTATTTGTAGTTTACATTTTTTATTTTTTATGTATTTTCTGTTTTCATTTTATTTAAAAAAAAAAAAACACAAACAAAAGAAAACTAAATGAAGTTTTAGTTTACTAAGAGCATTATACAATGGGGGAAATAAATATTCAACTCGTCACCAGACACCAGCTGAAATCTTTCAGTATTTCTTAAGCAACCTTCTGCCCTTTGTTATTTAATATTAACTGCTTCAGTCCAACCTCTACATTACTAGGATGATGAAAATAAAGCCAGAGTGGACATTTCAGCAAGACAGTGATCCAAAACACAGCCAAGGAAACTCTCAAATGGCCCAGCCAATCACCTGACCTAAATAAAATAAAAATACAAAATAAAGATCAGTTTGGATAGGCGAAACGCACAGAACCATCAAGATTTTTACACTGTTAAAGTCTGTGAAGTATTCACACCTGAGCAAATTATGTGACTTCATTCTCCATATGAGAGGTGTCTTTAAGTTGCCTCCACCAAAAAAAGCCTTTAATAAATACATTTAGGTAGTTTACTATTTTCAGAACAATTTTTATTCAGATTTTGTTTGTTTTGTTATAATTTTATGTTGGTATAGTTTGGGTTTTTACCAAAAATCTGGTTCGATATCATGTCATGTTTCTGCTCCTTTAGATTTTTTTTTATTTTTTATTTTTTTTAGAAAAAAAAAAACATAACTTGTTCAATTTTCCCCCACTGTATTTTTATTTGTTTATTTATTTATTTGTTAAGTCTACAGAGAAAAGAAAAATGCAGTGAATTCCTTTAGCCACTATAATTGTATAGTGTAATTATTGTGAAATCTTAATTAATAGCACTGTTAGTAGCCATTTTTAACAAAACTCAAATTAAATATCAATTTATTGCACATTACAATGCTTTGATGTTTAAATTAACATTTAGCATTCAATGGTTTATTTAGTTTAGATCTTTGTGTCTGTCTTTGCAAAATGAGCAAACAGGAATCTTCTGAACTGCACAGAGCTGAATCTGTGAGTGAGTGACCCTGTTGTACATGTCTATGGGGAGGACAGCAGGGTACAGGCAGAGAGACCCTCACACACAGATCCAGAGGGACAAGAGAGAGCCGGGGGGTGGGATTCACTAGCTATTTTTATCTCTCCGGCTGTCCCATCTCCCCACTGAGCGGAAACACTGTCCTTCGCACCTAACCTCTGAGTCCACGGGGACCGGTCACCTCGTTCTCATCATGAGAGCAAAAAA
Organism: Danio rerio; assembly: GCF_052040795.2. NCBI lineage: Eukaryota > Metazoa > Chordata > Actinopteri > Cypriniformes > Danionidae > Danio > Danio rerio. Next base: position 24,307,548 of record NC_141029.1, on the reverse strand, counting down.
AAAAAAAAAAGTAAAGCGTGTCTCGTCTTTTTTTTTTTTTTCTTTTACAGTGCAGTGATGCATGAATCAGACAGTCTGGAGCACTATACCAGCTGTAAAACCAAGACTGTTCATGTTCTTATATCATCGTATGTCAGTTAGTAAAAATTGCCTTGTTGCACGTCTTTCAGAGCAACACAGAGGGCTATACTTGCACTAAGTGTGTGTGTGTGTGTGTGTGTGTGTGTGTGTGTGTGTGTGTGTGTGTGTGTGTGTGTGTGTGTAATGTCACTGTGTAGGTGTGAATTGTAAGACATGCATAAAGTAAATGCCTCTCCAAATCCCTCAACCAGGTAAGTTATAGGAAGTATAAAAACAGACGCAGCAAAACCAAGAGCCCTGATAGGCTGACAATACTTTAAGGAAACCAAATGAAATTTAATATTTTTTACCAGTAGATGAAGGTCAGTTTTGACTAGTATATGACTAGTCATGATATATATGCAGATATCTCCAATCTGATTTCGTACTAGTACAATTGTAATTGCAGATATCTCTAATTGTCATTCTGACTAGTCGAATTGTAATTATGACTAGTCAAAATATAATTACAGATATCTCTAAATATATTTATGGATAGTCAGAACAAGGTTTAAATGCTAAAACGGCTTGCCATACGCTCTCACCCAGCAGCACAGTGGAGATTTCTCTAGTTATATCGTTTCAGTCGTTTGATATGCCGTCAAATATTTCGCCAAACAGTCCTTAGGGATGCGGGGACACGCAGTCAGATATTTCGCCGAACAGATCGGCCACTTTTGGCGCTCATAAACAATCATAAAGCTCTCATGCTGCAGGAAGGAGGAGGTCTGCTGAAGCTGCGCAGCTGGCGTGCTGTGAGGAGTTTGCGTCTTTAATAATCTACGGCAGTTTGCGATCACTGAACAGTAAGAATGATTAATAAATCCATATGAAACAGCCCCTTGAAAGTCACATCTCGCTTTCGGTTTCGGGCTTTGGCGCGATTTGCACTCACACACAAGCGTACCGTGCCAAAGCCCAAGTGATCCGCGCTCAGGCACACCTCTTCCAACCGGGCCAGGGCCGGCCAAGTGAACCGTGCTTGAGCCCGATTCAGCGCACTCACACTTCTCAAACGATCCGGGAAACGGGCCTGGGCACAGTACGGATGGCATAGTGTGAGTAGGCCCTGACTGACTGACTAACCAACCAATCGATACCCCACACTCCCCCTTCCCTAAACCAAACCAACAGTATTTTAAAAAGCACCTATTGATCCACCCCCTTCACTTAACCCAACCGCAATGTTTTGAAAAGCAATCCAGAAAAAGAAAAGTCCCTGATTTTTGCCATGTTTTCAGATTTTACCACATTCTCTCCCTATTATTTACTTGTTTATTTTATGGCTTTTGTTACTGTCTTACCTACTTTTTGGAACAGTTCAACTCCGCTCTGCACCTCAACTCAGCCGACATACGTGTCAAGCTACCAGACACACTGGTAACAGTGGAAAAGCCATCCATAAAGAGCTAACCAATCAGCTGGTGAGCAAGAAAAAGAACGGCAACATACCGCCCCATAGTGTTTGTTTTAAAGACGAAATGCAGCCATACATAACTCTGGCTACATAATTGGTAACCTCCAGAAACGTATATAGGGCTATGCTTTTAAAATGAGCCTATGTTGGAAATGTTATGTGCAGTATTGTTTTGTGCATATGTTAGATTCGCAGCTTCTGTTTACGCAAACTCGCTTCATTGACTCTCACTTCATGGGTCAAAATAATGATGCCTTTCACTGGTTTTCACTTCAAGTTAAGACAAGTAAACAATGTTCTTTTGAGCTTTATATTCATAAAAAAAAATCATATTACAGCTAGTTAATTTTTTTCTGAAAGACCATGAGACTGGAGTTGACTCCAGAATTTTGTTTTTATCATTGTCAATAAAGCAATTAATTACATAAAAAAAATTATTTATTTTAAATTCATAAAATTTTCATCACAACATTACAGTACTTTTTTAAATTGATTTTTTATAAAAAATAAATAAATATGCCTACTTCTTAAGCTTAGGACTTTTAAAGCATTTTTTAAAAATCGTACACATCCCTATTTTTAACAACATGAACTGTTATTTCATGAGTAAACAAGAATTGAAGTACTGAATATCATCAGCAACAGGAAGCGAGAAGTTCTAATATAGAATCAAAATGTATAGTGTAAACACTGCAATAATTACACATTTCCTCACTATTAAGTAGCTACAGATGTGGAAACTAAAATAGCAAAAAGACTGATTAGAAATGTCCTTATAACTATTTTGATACACATGTCTGGCCTATAACTATTTTTTTCTCTCTAGTTTGAAAAAAAAAAAAAAACACCAGTTACACAACCACCAGTGGTTTCAGTGGACAAACAGTCCTGCATTAATGCACATCCTAGAGTGTGACAGACAACCATGTGGCTCCATTACTTCTCTGCCCCATAATGAGATCCAAAGCTGCATCACTGGGCTGGCAGGCTCTTCCCCAGAGACACAGGACAGGAAGAGGGGGAGGAGATGAAGAAGCACAGCATAAAACAAATATAACAAAGCTGACAAGCTTACGTTTCACAAAAAAACATCAGACGTTTCCAAGAACATTACAATTGCAATTATTTGCCAACATCAACAAAGATCTAAAAAAAAGAGAGCAGAATATCCTGCTTTGAATTTGCAACCACCACTAAATAAAACAATTACAGCTTTTAGCGAATAAAGAAAATGTCTCGATAAAGCACTCTTATTCAAACAGAATCACAGGTACTTTGAAAATTGGCTAATTTCTGGCAACACCATAGTGCAAAACTCTTTCACACATTCACAGCCTGAAACTGCATGTTACTGACACCCACCCACTTGCACGTCTAAAGGTCACCCACACGCGGTGAAAAACCCACTGCATCTTATTCTTTTTAACTTAACAGGACAAACCTAAGAAACAGACTAGTTTCCAGTGTGCCACCTCTGTTTTAGGGCAGTTTACAATATATTTTACGTTAAAAGCAGATTGAGAATAAAACACACGTGCACCAATGAGCCATTACGTCATACTGTTCTTGAAACATGTCTGAATGTATGTGGGCAAACAACATATATAAACTGTATATAAACCCAATAGAATGTATGAAATAATAATATTCTTAAGAGAGTAGGCAAAAATGAACAAGATGTACATCTTAAATTCTGTAATGAGCACATACAGCATGCAATTTACTATTGAGTGATGCCATTGGAAAGCATAAGTGAAGTAATGGCTTGCCTCATGTCCTGAGGTTAAACTTTGCAATGATTCCACAATATCATGACCTGTAGTGTCTAGTCAATTTTAACCCCCAATTGAAAGATTCTGCAATTTGACTATTGCGAGTTTGCACATTGCAATATTGATGCTGAAACAATATACATGCTGTGCAGCTTTAACTGATGCAAAATGATGATCTTTATTCATCATTTTGTAGACAAGTGTAACTAAAAAATCTTGTTACAACCTAAATGAGCAGAAGAGCATCTCTAAACATATAACACATTAAACCTTGAAGCAGATGAACTACTGCAGCAGAAAAGCACAACAGTGACGTTCTTGTTACTGTAGCAAAGATCAGGAAACTGAGGACATCATTTGCATGGACTCAACAAAAATAACAACAGAAGATTCAAAAAGAGTCTTCTGATGAGTCTTTATTTTGCTGTGACATTTAGATGGTCTTTTCAAAATCAGGCATAAACCACATTAATTCTTTATAGTTTAAAAGCCACATCCTACCTGAATATTATAGCCGATTATGTTTATCCATTTTTGACCACACAGTACCCATCTCTTGATGGCTATATGCAGCTGAACAACACCCCACATCACAAAGCTTTTGAACGTGGTTAAGTGGGAGAGGCTCTTCTGTTTACGACAGCCATGCACACATTTGCAAAGAGCTCTGGTTTCCTTTACAGGGACCTCCTGCTCTAACTTTACCATTTCCCTTGATGCAAGCAACAGCACTAGCTTTACTTGATATGTAAAACCCTCCCATTCAGTTTGAAGTTGTGACATTATATGGATTTCATGCACTTCATTATAAACAGACTCCGGGAATAACACCAGCACAGCACTGACAGGGAATCTATTTGCAAATCTATGCCCTGACTTGAGAATCAATGTCTCTGACAGCTTCTTGATGAATGTTTAACATTAGCGTTACTACACACACCGTCTATGTTCTACCACCTCTATTAGCATGCAAATGCACACAGTATTCTATCTTCAAGAAGCAAGGGAATAACTCTCACTCATATGTTTCCATCTTGAGAGGTTTGTCTTTAACCTTTAGACTGATATTAATTACATAAATATTTGTGGGAAAAAAAGATGTTATATAGCGCATTTACAGTGTATGGCCATACACCTAAAGCATTTCACAATCATAAGGGTGATCTCTCCACACCAGCATTCACTTGGATGATGTGACGTTAGTAACAGGACAACGGCGCCAATGCGCTCACCACAAACTAGCTTCAGGAAGTGGAGAGACAGTGATAGAGCCAATTCGGTGGATGGGGATGATTGGGAGGCCATAATGGTAAGAACCGAAGGAGGGAGTTTGGCTGGGACACCGGGGTTACACCTCTACTCTTTTAGTGCCACGGGATTTTAACGTCTCATTCGAAAGATGGCGTCCACTCACAGTATAGTGTCCCCTTCATTTTTACTAGGACATTAGGATAGAGGTCTGCATTTACTGCACTTTTCAAATAAAACATTGTAGTGTTCGGTAACTCGAAGAGAGAGAGATAGTGTGTGTGAAAATGAGAGAGAGCGTGCGCATCCGCCATGGTGCTGTGTGTCACTTGTTATAGGCTGTCTGGACTCTGTAGCATAGAGCTGGGTGTTTTTTTGAGAGGCATATTTAATCGCTATACATTTTACACTCTTCCTTGGCCCAATATGTACCCTGCTATGTGTATAGAAAGAATGCTGATATGATACAGTTTATGAAACCAAAATTGGTAGTTGGCAAATACATTGAGTGGACATGTTTGTAAATCTGACATTGAAAGAGTCAGTGCTTCACCAGCCACAAACCTCACAGCACGTCAAGCGGCACTCATGTCTCATCACAAAGGGGTAAACAAATCTGACATTTAGCCTACAATCCGTGCAGAACCTACACTTTTATCTGTTATCTTTCTCTTTTGGTAGTACACAATTTTAACATGAGATTTTGAAAACCTGAATTTAGCAGGAATGGTCGAGTTGGGTCGGGTAGAAAAGAGTAAATATACTCGCAGTTGCAGTTGGGAGCGGAATAAAACCTGGCGGGAGAGGTACTAAAAATTCAGTCCCACGCAGATTAGGACTCAAGCAGACCGCAGGTTGGGTCCCCCTGCTGGCCTCACTAATATCACTTCAAACAGCAACCTTTTTTCCTATGTGGTCTCCCATCTAGGTTCTGACCAGGCTCCGCCCTGCTTAGCTTCAGTGAGTAACTGGTCTTGGGTTGCAGGGTAATGTTGATATGGCATAATACAACCAACTAAATATAAAAGCTGATGATGAAACTGATTCACATTTGCTAAAGGCACAAAAAAAGAGGAAAGAAAAGAACCAAAAAAAGCAATAAAATTTTTAATTAAAATCTTAATGTCTACTACAATTTAACTATGGTGAGCTATCATGCCCACATGACAGCTTTTAATAATTCAGCATTAGGTTTAAATAATTCAATTTGGATTTCAAAAGTAGATATTGCATTTGAAAATTTAAGAACATGAGAAATGATTGCAGCTGGGGCTCTGAATGTCTGATTAGTGTTGCTGAATGCAGCATCTGACACATACACGATTAAACTTTAATTACCTAATAAACTGCACATCCACTTAACAGACTTTAAGGATTTTAATACCACATAATAATACAGCTTTTTCATTTAATCTCTCTTTATGCACTGTACAATTACAAAAGAAAAAATGATCATGATTTCAATTCAATAATCTTTTATTTTTTTGCCTTAGAAAGCTCCAGGTTGCACACTTGGGATCTATCAAGTTGCTATAAATAGATGACTAGGTAGTTCATCCTTCCCTGATAAGCACTGTTTGCTTTCGCAATAAAATAAACTGGGCTCAATGAGCTCCAGTACATTATTACTTTTCCACAGCTGCATCATTTTACTGCATGCCTCAAGCAACAACCTCTCTGTTTGCTCACAATCACGTGGACCGGTAAGGTAATTGGTTTTACTTTCAGAATAGCACTCACTGTGCAGATGGGTTTTAACCCCTACGAGAGGTCTGGCGGAACTTGTGTTTATTGAGGCAGATCCTACTGCGGCAGTGGGAAAATCAACCATGTTAAGCATCTGCCATAAGAATAATCTGGGCTAAATAAGCAATGGATGGAAAGCAGGGGTTTAAGACGGCAGGAGGCACAGAACAATCTGACTCAGTCTGGATGTGAGGGTGGGTGTAAAGAACAGGGTTTTCAGCAGGACATCACTGTGCAAAGGGACAAACCCACTGACACCTAATCATTACACCCACCACTGGCAGATATGCTGTTACTGAGGGTGGAAATAATTAAGTGGAGCTGGCAAGTCAAGAAATGCAATTTGGGAATAGCTTTTCAAAGTGCAGCTTACCTTGTGCCTGTGGTGGAGCAGCGGAGGCGGTGCTTTCCTGTGGTGTGCGCCGATATATCACTGTTCACTTTCTAAAGTTGAACAAGAGAGAGGAAAACCATACTGCTTTTTGATGTCTTGCCACTGAAAAAAAAAAAAAAAACTTTGGAACGTTCCCTTACAAAATGAAAGGCTGAGCTGAGTGTACCTGCATTTCAATTCCTTGTTATATTCTGCATTTTTAATGAACTGCTTCATTGTTTAATAAGCTGCTTGGTCTGCTTCCATGGAAGTACGGTTGTTTTTCTTTGTATAGGGTCTTAAAAGGACATCAATTAATAATTGAGTTCAGTTTGGTCTGCTCGTCATGTCATGCACAGTAACTAGAACAAAATGTACCTATTAAACTGATTTGAAGTAAACAGATTAACAATACAAACTGCTTGTATCTATTGTACTTAAAAAGATTGTTTGCTGGTTTGATTGTTAAGGTGGCAGGAGGCACAAAAACTGCTTTAAAAACTTAAATTTATGGTACGTATATTACATGAATGACAATGTCATCAAAACAATCCCTGTTGTCATTTTGCATTCCAGGCTGGTTGGCGATGCCCCTTTGTCATGACCTAAATGGTTTTTAAGCAACACATTCAGGAAGACCAGCTGAAACAGAAAAGCAACATAGGTTAGCTTAGAATTGCCAAACAATTCTTTTTTGGGGGGGATGTTGTTAGATTAAAGAAAGCCTATGATGAAAATAATTTTTTGTAAGCTGTTCAGACAGAACTGTATGTAGGTATAGTGTCCACAGTACAGCTATAAACAGGCCAATGAAAGTTAGGCCCGATAGGGCCCAAGCCTGACAAAATTCGGCCTGAGCCCAACACGTACATTTTGATTGAAAGCCCAAACCCGTTTACAGCCAGACAATATTTAAATGTGCACATGCACAAAGCTCTTTTGCCATTTTTCAAGAATGAGTTTTCAAGAACAAGTTATACAGGTATGTGTTTTAACATAATTTATTCAAAACAAATGTATAGGCCACATAAAAGTTGAAACAAACAAATAAAATGTCATCAGTAACATCCTAACATCTTAGCACTATAAATAGATGTAGGCATACACTTAGCCACTCAATTGGCCAGCACACCAATAAAGTCTTTTTAAGGCAACGGGTGAAGCTGAATAATTAAAGAAAAATGCCAACAATTAGCCTATATACTCTGTCTACATTAAGCATTTATGGTTTAATTAATATTTAGTTATAATTTGCAAGTACTTTACTCCCCAAGATTAGACATTGTAAATGTGTTATTTTGGAGGAACACTTTTTGAAATAACTGTTGCTTTAGCGCAGTCCTGCGCTCACTGATGGTGCGCCCAGCAGCACTGAACAGACTTTCACTGCTGCTGCTACTTGCAGGAATGCATAGTACTACTGATCAGGCTAAGTTTTGGGTAGGAGTGCTTGTTCATCTTCCACCAGGCAAGAACATTCATTTCATTTCATTTTCAATGTCGCGAGTGACCTCGTCCTTTTCTTTGTCAGCTTGCTGTACATTTTCCCATTCCGCAAAATTCGCTATTTTTGACTTCTCTATCATCATTTGCTTCACCATTGCAGAGATGGGTTTTGATGTTGTAACAAATGATTTGATTAATTTCTCGCACTAATCGAAATCGCCGATGGCCGACAAACGTCGCAATGCTGAGCCAGCATCGCGATCCATCGCCCCGTCCCACATTTATATTGATATATAACTTAATTTTTGCATGTCATCTTAATAGCAATAACGGCCTTTTCATGTGCTGTGTTAAATGTTACATATAGCTGCCGCTTGCACAGCTGACAGCATCATGAGGATTAAATGAAGGATTATACAGAACCTCTCACGCTTAAAATGTGTAGATTCAGTGGCAAACGCTGTTACCTGCAAACCACCCCGTCCCAAAGACTTTACAGTGAATGGCTTTTGTCATTTTCATAGCGGACTGGAAACACTGGAAATCTTTTATCCACTCTTGGAAAAGTGTAAATAGTGGATTAACATTCAGCACATGATCGCTAATAAGATGTGCCATTATTAGTAACTGTAGGTAAATCAGTCAGTGTTATTTTCATTCTCTCACCTTCAGCGCTTCAGCTACATTTTCGAGGTGTAGCTCCTGTCATCTGAAGGCAAAAAGGCATTGACTGAGTGATTGACGGCTGACATTAACTAATCATTCGCATTCAGTTCTAGAGCAGTGAGCCAATAAGAAGAGCACAAAGATGGGGCAAGTACTGCAGGCTTTTTTTTTTTTTACTTCAGCAAGTCCACAATCACAGAATAACTGTTTTAATCTATTCCTGAGTGCTGAGTTTGGTGTTTTTAGGTGCAAAGACGCATTTTGCATAAATGTCTCCTAAATCTCCAACCGAACTCTCGTCTCCTCCACCAGCTGTGGGAAAAGCTACTAGAACCACACTGATCACTGTGCCTATTCATGCCAGAGTCCCGCGGCAAAAAAGTGACAGGTGGTCATTTGTTTGTAACTTTATTTATTTTTGGTTTGGTTATGGGTAAAGCAAAGACCATGTGGCTCAGGTAGTGAAAATGGTAGGCTACAATTAATTAATTCAGTATGAATTAATTAATATTTAGCAACCAACCACTCCCCCCGCCAATGACGACGATGGCATCATCCATCGCGATGTTTCACATTAGACATCGTACAATGCCAAATTGGTCAACATCGCCCAACCCTAATCCAAATCCCTACCATTTTGAGGCCCCTGTAATGTGACGTAGGACTGCAGTTTCCCTGCCCACCGAATGGATTGATAGCTACGTATTAACATGTCTCTGTAGTAAAGCGTATAATCATATTAACCAGACAGGACAAACAACCTGGATTATAAAAGACGCTTCAATCCTGGTTTGTGGACATTAAATCAGGTTTGTTTTGTACATTGTCATGACAAGATATTTATACAGCAGTGAATTTTATTGTGCGTGTGCATGAACTTCATAACAACGTTGTGTTTGACTCATCCTTCTCATCAACTACTTAACTCCACAAAAAATACATTAAATAATAATCACTGGGAAAGTTCTTACTGTAGTATTTCTCACAAACATTACGTGAGATCTGCTTTCTTCATGTCTGTCACTGTGCTGTTTATCTGACACAGCTGAGGCTGAGATAGAAGCACACTTTGACACGCACGTGGGAACGGGGGGCGGGGAGAACTAGCATTAAAGGCACACGCAACAAAACCAGCTACATGGTGCTCAGAGTAGAAAACTCTAATATTCTGAAAGGTATAATAAATAATCTAATGGGTGTTTTGAGCTGAAACCTTACAGACACATTCTGGAGACACAAAAGACTCCTCTTAAATCTTAA